>NC_073407.1:12015756-12240756 GCF_028641065.1 Leucoraja erinaceus
CAGTAAAATGAGAGGACCCGAGTCATTCTTAGACACTATGCCCCGCATCGTATATCAAGCTATACGTCGTTAAAGTGCTGGGATCAGGCTGACTGCCCAAACTCTGCCAGGGAATGATGAGTGACAGAAGAAAAGAAAGTGGCATTAAAACCGAGGAGGGGAAATTGAAGAAATGCTGGTGGAAAGTGTCATTGCTGGAGGAAATGAGAATCCACCTTTCAATGATGTTTATCAAAATATTGAACAGATTGAAATTGTAATTTCCTTCATGTTTCTACTTTCAATTCAAAAATGCCCATCAACTCTTCGATACATGCAGGCATCTCCTTATGAACATTCTTATTGCATTCTTTCCTGCCTGTTAAAATCCTTTGGAGAATGAGGCCACCGAGGATACTGTGCTGAATGGTCATATTCATTACTGGGAGGAATGGACACCAAACGTTTGTCTAATTGTGTAGGAAGGAATAGCAGATGCTGGTTCACACTGAAGATGGATGCAAAATGCTGGAGTAGCTCAGCGGGTCAGGCAGCATCTCTGGAGAAAAGGGACAAGTGACGTTTTGGGCTGAGACCATTATTGGCTCTTTCCTTGTTTGTGTCTCTGCGATTTTCAGCGGAAGCTGCCTTCCAGGTACATTGGTGTGGGTGCTATCCTGGACGCAATGTTGGATCATGAATTGGCGACGAGGCTGAGACTGATTTTTGCATTCAACCATTACATGTGTTTTCCAGCAAGTGCCGCTGCATGGTATAATCAGTGGCTGCTTGTCCTCTCTGGCCGACAAGGTCTCAATGCATTAGTGACACTTGTGCCATTGCCCAGAGTGAGTTCAGCTGGTTCAGTCTGTTGACGGGACTTGATAGAGTTAAGTGCAGGGGCTCGAAGTAATGTTGAATCGGTGTGGAGAGCCAAATACCATTTAAGTGATCTTGTTAAAAATCAGATCTATTGGCTGCACAGTGCTGAACTGACACACACGATTGGGAATTTTGTTTTGTTCATGTGTGTAGGATTGGAGCCAGTGGCGGACTGGCCAGGGTGTCAGCTTGCCCGATGGCGAGTGGGCCCCTGATGAACTTGGCCCCCTATATCAAGTGGGCCCCCTTTGTCTCCTGGCAACCAATATTTTTAGACCCAGTCCGCCACTGATTGGAGCTATTTAACAGCAATCATTCTGGTGTTTAATCTGAGCTTTCAATCCACATAGTACACCTTTCAGAGCTGACAATTGAATAATAAAGCATTGTTGCATCATGCTTTTGACATTTTAGCTACATTTAGAACGTGCTCTGGAAATGAATACATTTAGTTTGGGATATTCAACAAAAAAATACATTGTTTAGTTCTTTGCTCCTCTTGTACAGGGCCTTTCTCATATTTGATTTTTGCACTTTCAGGATGATACTGAGCCTTATTTCATTGGGATATTTTGCTTTGAAGCTGGCATCAAAATCATTGCTCTCGGATTCGCTTTTCATAAAGGTTCCTACCTTCGAAATGGCTGGAATGTGATGGATTTTGTGGTCGTTCTCACCGGGTAAGTAACAAAAATCCACCAGTCTTGTTTTCTCTTGGACTCCAAATACTTTGGAGCAGACGGTTGAAAATTGAGATATTTTGGAACTGCTGAGTTTAATATTATGCTTGAGGTTTATTGAAGTTAGTGGAATGAGACCGGTATTATCTGATCTCTGTTTCAATTATTGGAATGCTTCAGGATAATATTTTTGTCTTTGATATTATTTTTTTTTGCACAGATACTTGTGCTTCTATTTAATCTCTGCATCTTGATGAATGAAATCAGCATCATTTAATTGGCAGCATTTTGTTTACTATTTTAGCTAACAGCTTGCTCCAGCAGCCTCTTTATTTAATGGTATTTGAGGATCATCCACATACTTGCCTGAGGTGGCCAATGCACCTTATCATCTGGTACAATCGCTAAAAGGAACTTTTGTGAAATTACTTTTGTCTGATGTTCTCAACCTGCACTTAAAATTACTTCAGAGGTATGAGGAGATATAAATCCCTGTACATTTTGACTAAAGTGCAGAGTAATTGAATATAAAATTACACTGTTATCTGGGGTTCAAATAGCAGTTGTCCACTTGTCTTTGCTTTTTACTGAAATGATAATGTTGCATAAAATCCTGGAACAATTACGCAGGAAAGATTTGTTGAACGAAAATGAAATTGCAGTTCCATTTTTAATTGCCGATGGGGAAAAGCTTGGAGGTGATTTTTTGTTGTTGTTGCCCCTGTTGACTTGTGAATGCTGTATAAATCGCTTCTCATGTTGGGGCCCCAACAGTAAAATATTAAATATTAAACAAAACCAAGAATGGAATAAATTTATTCTGTACGAGAGGGAATGTCCTGGGCTGTAACTTTCAAAATGTAGAAGAACAAATAAAAGGGAGTAGAATGTATAAAGCCACATTATTTTATATCAGTTGACTTGGATTTATTTAAAAATCTGTACATATTATGTGTTTAATGATGCATTTTGTTTGCTTGTACCACGTTTTCCAAGTTAAAGACCATTTGCAGTATATTATTTGTCTGAAGAGATCTACTTGGCTGTGATTGAACGTAATTCTTAAACTGTTGAGAAAAATAAGATCATTGTAAAATGTTGCATCAAAGATAAATATAAAGGGGAATGCATGATTTTGTAGGTCATTATTGATGTTCAGAATTGTGTTCTGTGGTAATACCATAGATGTTTCGACCAAATGTTAATTAATATCATGAAAGGTAATTACAAAGTAATTCGTAATTAATTTAGTGAAGTTATTATTTCTGTGTCCTAAATAGACTATATAAACCTGATGTTCTGTAATGGGAGTTGCTTGCTCTGTTCTCCACCCTATGGCTCAGTTGTAATGTTTTAGTCAATTTGTTAGGTTATCTTTCTCTATACTGAAAATAAATGTTCAAAGATGTATGGTATTCAGCGGCATTTGAATGCTTTTTTTAAAGACATTTATGCTCCTTAATGTTGAAAATGAAGAACGCACAGCTGAAACGCAGCAGCATGTAGCATTGACTGTTAAATAGTGCCTGCTGTTTGAGATGGTCTGAATTTTGTTTCTCACCTTGAGTTTCGTTATTGACTCAAATCCGCTTTACTAACAGGGAGACGGTGTGAATGAGACTGTATGCATCCATTTGTAAATGTTGCTTCCGAGTCCAGCTGTTTACAAACTAGAGTGATCAGATTGTTGCTTTTGATCTTCATCTGTAAGCAGCTGTGACCGAGCACTTCAATGGTGTTTAGTTTGCATTTATTTTAATGAAACCCCATTACAAATAAATGAACGTTGCTTAACATCTAGTTTGTTCGTTTGCCACGAGATACAGTGCCATATATTGTATTTCCTCACATTTTTCATTCCTTAAAAAAAATATATATATATATATAATTACCTTGGGCAATAATCGTGGATTTTAAGTGTGAACTTTTTATGTTAAATAAGATAAATATGTTGTTGCTTTTGATGAGTATTAAAACTAAAGTTTGTGTGCACAGCCCTGTGGTGAATGTTAAAAGAGTTCTCGCCGCACTCTGTAAATATGACACAAATAGGCTGAGTGTGTGTGGGTGATAACTTGGCAAGCGGGAGTTTAATGTGGGGAAAGTGTGAGGTTCTGCTCATAAGATGAATCTAAAGGCAGAATATTATCTAAATGGAGAAACATTGCAGGTGAGTGGAAGTACAGAGGGATCCTTTGCACAAATTACAAAAAGGCTAGCAAGCAGGTGCTGCAGTGGTTAGGAAGGCAAATGGGATATTGGCCTTATTGTTGATTGGAGAATAGAAATAAGGAAGTGTGATCACAGTTGTACAAGACACTGTGAGACCACACCTGGAGTACTGGGCATAGTTTGGGTCATCTTATTTAAGAAAGGATATGCTGGCATTGGAGGCAGTCCAGAAGAAACTCACTGGGCTAATATCTGGGACAAGAGGGTATCCTGTCCTGAGACGAGTGGCTAAAGATATTTCAGCTATGTTTTGTGTTTGGACTTCTGGAGAATGAGAGGCAATGTTATTAAAATAAGTTATTCAGGGGACTGGACAGAGTAGATGTTGAGATGTTCCCACTAGTGAGAGAATCTCGAACAAGCTGACATAGGATTTTGTGGTGATCGGTTAAAGAACAGGTTCTTGCAAAGGGTGGTGGATCTCTGGAACCCTCTGCCCTGGGGCTTTATGGAGGCTGGATTATCGGGGGGGATTTAATGATGAAGTAGAGATGTTTTTAGAAAGATTAACGATGGGCAGCATGGTGGAGCAGTGGTAGAGTTGCTGCCTTACAGCGCCAGAGACACGTAATCGATCTCGATTATGGGTGCTGTCTGTACAAAGTTGGTATGTTCTCCCGTGACCTGCGTGGATTTTCTCCGGGTGCTCCAGTTTCCTCCCACACTTCAAAGACGTACAGGTTTGAAGGTTAATTGGCTTTGTTAAAATTGTAAATTGTCCATTGTGTGTAGGTGCAGGTGCGGAATGGTCTGTTTCTGCACTGTATCTCTAAACCAAACTAAAAACGAACTGAACTAAACTAAGCAATGCCATGGTGGCCCAGCTCAGAGGAGTTGAGGCCTGGGGCAGATCAGGTGTGATCACGGTGAGTGGCAGGATAGGCTTGGGGGACCGAGTTGCCTCCACCTGCTCCTATTCTCTTGTATCCTTGCGTGCATCAGATGTGTGCTGCTCTGACAGTGTCCTCATTTACATTGGACTAATCTATTGAACCTTTCACTTCCTCCCATCTCCAAATCTGCGCTGACGGAGAGGGGGTAATTCCGATCTGCTAGCGATCAATCTGATCTTTGTATCTTGGAGTTTAATGCTCTGCTGCTGGAAAAGAACAAAAAATGTTTATCTCGAAGCAGGTGTCCAATTAGTTGTGTGAAAAGCATTTATCCAATCTGACCCTGGCTGCTTTGACAGAGTCTTTCAGAAGTGTCTTTGTGTTTGTGGCTACAGGTTGCAGTTTATCTGAAGTGGCGGTGTGAATGTGTTAATTGGGAAGGTAAAGTTAGGGTTTTATACCCCCAATAAAGATCGATATCCCATTGAAGAATGTGGGAAATGTGATGGACCCGGACCCGTGCACTTGGTTTGTTGCTGAAGGAAATATTTAGCCGCTCCGTATACAGTTTTATGCACTGTGTTTCGGATTGTTTATTTTTATTCCATCTCGGCTGCAGCAAAAAAAAATGTACGTTGTGAACTTGCCCACTTGTGATGAACTGAGAGCTGTTTGGTTTTGTTTGGTTCTGAATTATCATTCAACAATCATTTAGTCAGCTGCCTTCTCTGTAGAATCAGAAATAGTCGGCTGGATGTGGTGCATCATCGAACATTTAACATAGAACAGTGCAGCACAGGAATAAGCCCATCAGCCAACAAAGTCTCTGCAGAACATCATTAAAGTAACTTCAGTCTGAAGAAGGGTCTCGACCCGAAAGGTCAACGATTCCTTCTCTCCAGAGATGTCCCGCTGAGTTACTCCAGCATTTTGTGTCTATCTTCGATTTAAACCAGTATCTGCAGTTCTTTCCTACATCATTAAAGTAAGCTGCCCTTTCCAAGTCATAGAGTCGGGCTCTCAACTCGCATGTTAAAAAATCAATTGTTCACTTTACACGCCTCTAGAAATGCATTGGCCAGCTCTTGGCCATCGTCTGTATCCAAGTATTGTTCCTCTTGTTATTGGAAAGATGTTATTGAGCCGAAAGGGTACAGAGAAGATTTATGATGATGTTGCCAGCACTCCAGGGCCCGAGCTATAGGGAGAGGTTGAGAGAGGGCAAGGACAGTATCCTTTGAAGCGCAGGAGAAATGATCTTATAGAGGTGTACAGGTTCATGAGGGGAATAGATAGAGTAAATGCACAGAGCCTTCGACCAAGAGTAAGGGAACCAAAAACCAAAGAGCATGGTTTTAAAGAGAGGGTGTGGGTGAAAGTTTCAATAGGAACCTGAGTGTGGTGGGTATATGGAGCGAGCTGCCAAAGGGGGTACGTACTATCAAAACGTTTAAACTTTCAAAACTGTCCAAATGGACAGTTACATGGGTAGGATAGATTTGGGATATGGGGCAAATGCAGGCAGGTTGGGCATGTCGGCGTGGGGAAGTACAAAGGACATTTATTATCACAGACACCAAACGGTGTAGTGAACTATGACCTGCCATTGCAGCACACGAATAAAGATAAGACACAACATTAAAGAATTTAACAATAAACATAAAAACATCCCCCCACAATGGTTCCCACTGTGGAGGAAGGCAGAAAAGTCCAGTCCCGTCCCCTGTTTACCCATGGTCGGGCCTATTGTGGCCTCTGCAGTCACCGCTACGGCTGTCTGCTAAAGGGCCTATTTCTATGTTGTATGACTATGACCGTATCAGTACTTACAAATAATATGCTACCAACTGTAATCTGTTAGTAGAAACAAGGAACTACAGATGCTGGTTTGCAAAATGGAGCAAGTGCTGGAGTCACTCAATATGTCAAGCAGCATTCCAGGACAAGGGGTCATCCAGGACAAGGGGTCACAGCTTAAGGATAAGGGGGAAATCCTTTAAAACCGAGATGAGAAGAACTTTTTTCACACAGAGAGTGGTGAATCTCTGGAACTCTCTGCCACAGACGGTAGTCGAGGCCAGTTCATTGGCCATATTTAAGAGGGAGTTAGATGTGGCCCTTGTGGCTAAGGGGATCAGGGGGTATGGAGAGAAGGCAGGTACAGGATCCTGATTGGATGATCAGCCATGATCATATTGAATGGCGGTGCAGGCTCGAAGGGCCGAATGGCTACTCCTGCACCTAATTTCTATGTTTCTATGAGAACATGGATACGTGAGATTTCATATGTCGTCAGACTGTAGAAGGTCTCGACTCGAAACCTCATCTGCCCATGTTCTCCAGGGATGCTGCTTGACCTACTGAGTTTCTCCAGCACTGTGTAATCTGTTCATTCAGTACCTGGATCTTTAATGGCAAATTACCACCAGATGCACTCTTATTTTCGCACTGAAACCTTACTTTGCAACCTCCTCTGGCAGCTCCGCCCACCACCAATTGGAAGTGTATGGTAAATTATAACATTTAAAAGCATTTACAGGGGATTACATGGGGTGAGTGGATTTCATTGCAACTGTGCCTAATTCATGATTTCCCTTCCCACAGCTTTTAGTTTAAAGGTGCCAACTTTGGTTAAACCAGTTACTGCCTCTATTATGCCTCCGTGGGATGTATTTACAGAGATGTGAAAAGATGGTTTAAAAAAAAAAGGTTCTAAAAATAGGTATTTGGATTTGTGCAGCTAAAGTGCTCCACTGTGAGTGAAGTGCTTTTGTTCCGTCCTCACCATTGTGTTGTGGGAAACACAGCAGCCAACTTGCATACAGCAAGCTTCAGCAGAGAACAATGTGATCATGACCCAGTAATCTGATTGAGGGATGAGATATTGGCTGGGAATCCCAGGGATAACTCCAGAACAAAAACCTTTCTCTCGACATCAGTAAAAAGCAAGGAACTGGTGGTTGACTTTAGAAGAGGGAGGTTGAGGATCAACCAATCTGTTATCATCTATGGGTCAGTGGTGGAGAGAGTCAACAACTTCAGGTTCCTGGGTGTGCAGATCTCTGAAGATCTCTCCTGCACCTGGCACTTTGATGCAATCATAAAGAAAGCCCTTCAGTGCCTCTACTTCCTTAAATGATTGAGAAGATGTGGACCAATACTCTCTTGAACCTCTTCAGGTGTACGGACGAGAGCTTACGGACTGATTGCATCGTTCAGCAACTCGAACATCCAGGAACAAAAATGACTGGAAAGAAAAGTGGCAAACACCTCCCGGCCCACCGCGGGTACTGACTACCCACCATCGAAGGGATGTATGTATTGGGCCTGTCTCAACAAGCAGCCAATATCATCATCACCGCAATGACAAAGCTCTAATTTCACTCGTGCATTCAAGAGGAAGGTACAGGAGTCGGAAAACTGTAACATCCAAGTTCAAGAACAGATTCTTCCCAACCGCTATCAGGCTGAAGGTAGACATAAAGTGCTGGAGTAACTCAATGTGTCAGGCAGCATCTCTGGAGAAAAGGAATAGATCACTATCAGGATATTGAACACTACAAACTCCAACTAAACAATTAACTGCCTGGGCTGCACTGGGGACTTTGGTGTTTGCTTTGTTTTTGCAGTATATTATAAGGTTGTAAGGAATAGGATTAGAATGAGGCCATTCGGCCTATCAAGTCTGCTCTGCCATTCAATCAGGGCTGATCTATCTCTCCTTCCTAACTCCATTCTCCTGCCTTCTCCCCATCACCTCTGACACATGTACTAGTCAAGAATCTATATCTTCTTAAAAATATCCATTGACTTGGCCTCCACAGCCTCCAGTGGCAAAGAATTCCATAGACATTGGGTTATATTATTTCACAGTCATACAGTGTGGAAACAGGCCCTTCATCCTAACTTGCCCAAGCTGACCAAAATGCCCCATCCTATTTCCACCTGTCTGCATTTGGCCCATATCCTTCGGAACCTACCCTATCCATGTACCAGTCAAAATGTTTTTGAAACATTGTGATAGTACCTGCCTCAACTACCTCCACTGGCCGCTCTTTCCAAATACTTAACACCCTTAGTTTTAAAAAAAAGTTGCCCCTTGGGTTCCTATTTAAATCTTTCCCCTCTCACCTTAAACCTATGACCTTCTGGTTCCTGATTGCCCTATTCTTGGTAAAAGACTCTGTGCATTTATCTATTTATTCATTCCATGATCTTATGCACCTCAAAGATCAACCCTCATCCTCCTGTGCTCCAAGGAATAAAGACCTAGCCTGCACAACCTCTCCCTATTGCTCAGGTCTTTGAATCCAGGCAACATCCTCGTAAATCTTTATTGCACTGCTTTTTAAATTTGTTTATTATCTTATCAATTGAGTACTGTGTTTACAAACCTGTTCTGCTGCTGCTGCTGCTGCTGCCAGTAAGAATTTCATTGTTCCGTTTTGCAGCATATGAAAATAGAACACTCTTGAGTCTTGAATCTAGCGCTCTTGTGCTCTTCTGTGAGATTGTGCAGGTACAGCTCTAATATCCATCTAAGGTTGCAGCCCTAGGTTGGGTTTGAGATCTCCTATCCAAGATGCCACCTCTCCCAGCGAAGTGTAACCCAGGAGTGTGGACCTAGATTTTTGTACTATATCCTAGGTGTCTGAGGTTATGGGAAGAAAGCAAAGGGGTTAGGAGGGAGAGATCCAAGGTATGTCATATCCTAGGTGTCTGAGGTTATGGGAAGAAAGCAAAGGGGTTAGGAGGGAGAGATGGATCAGCTTTGATTGAATGGTGGAGTGGACTTGATGGGCTAAATGGCCTAATTCTACTCCTACTCCTTATGACTGTATGACCTATGGAGGGACTCAAACCAATAAACCACTGCCAGCTGAGGTCCGAGTTACACCATGGACTGTGTCGCAAATAGGTTGTAATGGTAAAGGCTGATTCAGATTTCCCTGGCTCACTTATATAATGGCGAAAGAAGGAAGCAATATCAATATCACATGTAAGTGATAGTTGCAGAATTAGGCCATTTGGCCCATCAAGTCTACTCTGCCTTTCCATCATGGCTGATCTATCTTTCCCTCTAAACCCCAATATCCTGCCTTCTCTCCATAACCCCTGACACCCTTACTAATCAGGAATCTTTCAGTCTGCGCCTTAAAAGTACACAATGACTTGGTCCGTCAATGAATTCCATAGGTTTACCATTCTTTACCAAGTCAGGAAATTCCTCCACATCTCCTTTCTAAAGGTATGTCATTTTATTCTGTGGCTATGGCATTAACTCAGGGTCTCGGTTCGAATGTAGAAATTAAAATCTCCACATATTCAATGGATTCTATTTCACGCAAGACATCCTTTTGCTTTTATTTATTCATTGACATGTTGCAGACATCTCTGGAAATGTTCCGTTTAGTTTACTGTCATATGTACCGAGCTACAGTGAAAAGCTTTTGTTGCGTGCTAACCAGTCAGCGGAGAGACATACATGAAAACAATTGAGCCGTCCACAGTGTACAGATACAGGATAAAGGGAATAACGTTTAGTCTGAGATCATGTCCAGTAAAGTCCGATTAAAGATGGTCCGAGGGCCTCCAATGAGGTCGACAGTTGCCCACGACTGCTCTCTAGATGTTGGTAGGATGGTTCAGTTGCCTGATAAATGCCAGCATTTGTTGCCTCTCCTTAATTATCCCAGGTTGGAGACCAAAGATAGATTGTCTTCCTTGAAGGGACATTAGTGCTTTGGCACATTAAAAACTACTGCCTGTAGCCATTCTAATGGCTGATCTCCTTTGCCCCATTAAAGTAGAAAACTCTCACAAAACACAGTGTTTAACCAACATCAATTGCAGGAAAATTTCTTCCGAGAGCATTCCTTTAGATCTGCGAAAAGCTGTTTTCTGTTTACTTTCTCTATAATCTGTTCTTTCTGAGGGGCTCTGCCTCAATGTCAAATGGCTTACGGTGGGCAATAGATCTATCTGTCTGCTATAATGTCCAGAATCATGGGCCAATAAATTCTTCACCTTAGTCTGCTTTGTCACAAAACTGTGTCTTCTTTAGGTTGGTCTGGTGGTCTTCTGTTTTCTTTTTCCATAATTCTTTTCTACTTTTTTTTTTTTCTTTTTCACCCTTTTCTGTGACAATTCTCATCTGTTCTTAAGTTATTTTATGGGCTTCTTTGAGAATTTCGGTGGCCTATGGCATATATTCACCGGTTCGACTTGTAGCAAATTAAAAATCTTTTTCCATGACCTAGTTATGTCCCATATTTTGGCATCGTTTTTTTTTTTTTGAAGACAGTTTTGTGCCAAAAATGTTTTCGAAACATCCCTGAGGCTCTTTACTCACTTTCTTTAGGTTCGAGCTTCTGGGAAAAGCTTATTTTGCCCTTTTTTTTTCTGTTTTCCGATAACCAGTTCGATGTCTAGAAATTGAGCACTCTCCATATTTTTTTGAGCTGTCCACAGTGTAATAGATTACCATTTGCCGCAAAGGGAATTGTTTTTTGTTTATTAAAGTGAAACAGTCCATCTTGGAAATGTTCTTGAATCTAAACTCCTAACAACTCCTGTACCAAACCGTTTTTTTTACCCATGGAGAGAATACTTAAGAAACAAGGACTGATCTTTATTTAAGGATTCGCCTGTTGGTACTTTGTCCAGGGAGAAATGAGTTTCAAAAATGTTGCTATTTCCTCTTTATCTCTAGTCCTCATTTGTCCGATTAAAGTTTAAATACAGGTTATGCCAAGTTGATTGAAGATCTCTGGTCATCAATAACAGGTCGCATTCATTAATCTGGTAAACCAAGGCTTGACTAAGTCCACAGTTCACTGGACATAGCATGTTCTCTCTACCCAAATCCTCCAACTGGCTCTTTTCAAAGTTGGTTTCCACTTTCCGAAACGTGTCTGTCTCTTGAAGGTCTGGCGACCTGAATGGGATTAGAATGTGGCTTCATTTGGGGCATTCTGGGTCGGATGCTGGAACAATCTTGCACTAAAACTTTTATTTAACACTGAGATTGTCTCTCCTTGTGTAACTGATACAGTAATGAACACAGGGACGGCTATCCTTTACACGTGTGGACAGTACAGGATAAGGGTAGGATGTGTTTGCACTTCTCCTACCTTGATTAAACAGGTTGTTAACCTAAATGTTTATTTCCTGAAATCTGGCATTGTCATGAGGGTGACAATCCCTGAAGGAATTAGGTAACTTCTTGACTACTATTCACTGAGACAGGCTTTAATTCCCGATTTATTGAGTGTCTCAATTCTCCGGCGACCTGAATGGGATTTGAATGATGTATTTGGGGCAACAGTTCAGGATGCTGGTCACTTGTACAGTAACTAACCCACAACACTTGCAGGCCCTTCCATTGGATGTGTTTGATCGTGGCAAGTGACGGCTCTGGTGCAATAATGAAACTGCTTAATGGTGGGTGAAATCTGCGATTTTTCTGAAGGTGCTAAAATAAATAGAAACCAATGATTAGTAATCCAAAGAACATAAGGGTTGGTGCATGATCTTTCCCAGGGTTTAACACTGAGTTTATCTTTGTACAAGCCCATTCGACTTGACTTTCCTGTTAGTAACTCAATCTGTTCTGTAAGGTAGAAATTACTGGGCAGCAGAGAAGTTATTTGTTTAGATAATCTGGCAAACAGTGTCTGGAATGAAAATTAATAAGTATTTTACACCTGCTCTCTGTTTACTGTGAACTGGTTCATATTCCTTGATCTAAGTTGACAAAATTATAATGTGGCTTATTAGACTGTACTTTAGACTTTAGAGATACATTGTGGAAACAGGCCATTTGGCCCACGCCGACCTGTACACTAGCACTAGCACTATCACCCCCTACACTAGCACCATCCTACACACTAGGGACAATTATTTTACCGAAGCCAATTAACCCACAAACCTGCAAGTCTTTTGTGGGAGGAAACAGAAGCAACTGGAGAAAACCCACGTGGTCACAGTTAGAACGTGCAAACTCTGTACAGACAGCACCCATAGTCAGTATCGAACAAGGGTCTCTCTGGTGCTGTAAGGCAGCAACTCTACCGCTGCACCTCTGCTGCTTCTCGAATGAACGAATGTGTTTGCTGGACATCTCTGCTGATGTGCTTGTCTTTTTAGGTGGATTTGTGTGGCCACAACATCAAAACAGAAATAGGGTTCTTTTTGTCCCTTTGATCATCAGATTTGGAGATACGACATGGAAACTCCCCTTTCTCCCACCGAGTCCATTCACTTGATCACCCGTTCACACTAGTTCTATGTTATCCCACTTTCTCACCCACTCCCTCCACACTAGACCCAATTAACTTCCAAACCTGAATGTCTTTGGGATTGGGAGGAAACTGGAGCACCCAGAGAAAACCCACATGATCCCAGGGTGAACATGCAAACTCCACATTCACCCTTCGGGATCAAACCCTGGTGCTGTGAGACACTACTAGTTCTGAGGTTTGTGTATTCTGTACCACAGAGGTAGTCTTTTCTTTACGCAATCCTGTTAATTCCTTTCCACATGTTCTAAACTCAGACCCTCTCTCACACCTAGCTGCGCAATTAACTTCCTCCCAACTGGACCTGCAAATGTCCTTGGGATCCACCTACATCAACCGAACTGGGAGCAGCCCCAGACTCAAACCCACACCAAATCTTGGGCATCACATCACTCCAGTCCTCCCACTGGCTTCCCATCTCCCACTGGATCAACTACAAACATGATCCTCACCTACAAAGCCCTCCACATCTGGCCCCCCCCCCCCATACACTGACCCTCCTCTCCACCTACCACACCCTCACAGGATTCACATCAGCCGTCTCCTCTCCATCAAGAACGCAGTTTTGGGGGGCCTTCTCCCTGGTGCTCCCAGGCTCTGGACAGCGGCTCTACTTGCTATCCCTCACCATCTTCCTGTTCTGTCCTGAGGTTTGAACTTAGCCCCATTCTGTATCTGTTTACCACAGAGGTATTGTCTTTCTCTTTTGTACTAGTCGATCCTATTTATTTCATTTTCATCCTTACCTGCTAATTTTTGTAAGGTGTCCTTCATGAAATGCCCATTAAAATTATTATTATTATTAGTTATTGGAGCAAAACTAGGCCATTTGGCCCATCAAGTCTACTTCACCATACAATCATGGCTGATCCATCATTCTCTTTGAACCCCATTCTCCTGCCTTCTCCTCATAACCCCTGACACCCTTACTAATCAAGAATCTGTAAATCTCTGCCTTAAAAATATCCTTTGAATTGGCCACCACAGCCGTCTGTGTGGCAATGAATTCCACAGATTCACCACCCTCTGACCAAAGAAATTCCTCCTTGTCTCCTGTCTAAAGGTGCGTCCTTTTATTCTGAGGTTATGGTCTCAGAAGTTTGGCCATGGCCTGGTCATATGTTGGACATAGCAGGTGAACCATTGTGTTATAACATATGACACAGTTGAATTTCACCTCCACAGCCAGATGTACCATGAGAGGATAGTTGCTGACCCTTTCCTGACGTCTTTGCCAATTCTGCCCAGTGTCTCCCAAGAGTGGTAAATCGAGATTATTTTCTCCATGGCTAACATGTTCTCATCCGTTTGATGCTGGCAACTATTTATGTTGTTGAATATCTATAAATTCCACTGTATTACCGACAGTATTGTAAAGTATATAGAGCACCCTGGCTTGGGCAATGAATGCCATTAGAATTGTGCAACTGTCAGTAGCTCATTTTAAAACAACAAACTTGTACAGTTGGAAAGTTAGGTGCCAAATCAAATAACAGAAAAAGTTACAGAGCTGATCATAAACAGAGGTGCTGATTTTCATTATATTTGTTTTCCTCTGGGTTTCAAATGAGCATCAGGTGAGTGATTTTCCTTTGAAGTAATTTGGAAGAGATTAGTTTGCACTGTCTATGCCTTGTGGTTTAATTTGAAACGACAGTAAATTAGTAACTGGGAAACAAGTCTGAATTTACAGCTCTGGTGCAAATGAGGCTTTTAGAAGGCATGCAATACACTCGCATATTCATTAATAGTTGATTAAAATGCAAAACTGTTGGATGTGTCTGGGATATGAGAAACTCCCTGTTATGGTACAGCTGTATATCTCCAGAACCGTTTCCCCAGCATATCTCTTCAGGCCCAGTGCAGCATATGTCTATCCTTCTAAATTGCTTGAGCTCACCTAGTTTGTTAAGTTTTTAAGAAGGAACTGCAAATGCTGGAAAACCGGAGGTACACAAAAATGTTGGAGAAACTCAGCGGGTGCAGCAGCATCTATGGAGCGAAGGAAATAGGCAACGTTTCGGGCCAAAACCCTTCTTCATAGGGTTGCAGGCCGAAACCCTTCTTAGTTTGTTAAATTGTTGGGCCACTGCCTTCAATTAGACCATAACACATCGGAGCAGAATTAGGCCTTTCAGCCCATCGTGTTTGCTCTGTCATTTGATCATGGCTGACCTATTTTCCCTCTCGATCCCATTCTCCTGCCTTCTCCCATAACCTTTGACACCCTTGCATCAAGAACCCATCAATCTCTGCTTTAAAAATACTGTACCCAATGACTTGGCCTCCACAGCCTTCTGTGGCAATTAATTCCACGGATTCACCACTCTCTGGCTAAAGAAATCTCTCCTCATCTCCATACTAAAGCGATGTCATTTTATTCTGAAGCTGTGTGCTCTGGTCCCAGACTCTCCCACTACTGGACACATCCTGTATGATTTAGTAATACACCAATTGATGTATTTTAGTAAATTATTTTCTGCCCTTAAACACTCTATCCTTTCATTGCCAAAGTGACTGGACTGGTGTCTATATCTTGAACAGATGATGTAGAAGCATGTATTCAAATTCCACCAATGACAGTTGAAGCATTTAGTTCAGTTAATTAAATCATTCTGAAATTAAAAGCCAGTATTATAATAGTGATAATGAAACAATTAGATAACATTTATATTTTTAAAAAAAATAAAAAAAATAAATAAAAAAAAAATGGGATGCACCAGAGACTATAGATGATGGAATCTTGAGCAAAAACTAACTGTTGAAGGAACTCAGTGAGTCATACAATGTCCGTGGAGGGAAATTGATAAATAACAATTTAGATCAGGACCATTCCTCTGGAGACGAAGCATTGTCCATCCATTCCTTCCACAGATTGTCTGACTGCTGAGTTCCTCCAGCAGTTTGTTTTTTTGCGCAAGGTGCCATCATCTTTAGTCTTTTGTGTCTTAATTTTTATTAAAAACGTTATCTTAATTATCACTATTGTAATACTGTTTTTTTTATTCCAGAATTACTTATATTAAAGACTGAATCACTCGCGCTCTATAATTATAAAGGACAACTGTTTAAAAAGTAATAATTTCCACACTCTGGATATAGAATGGGGGAATTGAACTGAATAGGTTGTTCTATCTCGAGCCAGCAAGGCCTTGATGGGCTGAATAGTCTCCTTCTCCGCTCTGATGGTTTCATGTGGGATTTGCCAACCTGAATTGTCTCTGAGAACATGAAGTGAGCTGCCCCTTGTGGTGGATGTGTGATGGTTGTGCTGTTGGGAGCATGTTCAGCTAGAGGGAGCCGAAACAAACCTGGGCTGAATTGGAGTCAGTAATGGTTGATCGATGATTGGCATGGACTCGGTGGGCCGAAGGGCCTGTTTCCATGCTGTACCTTTCAATGATTCAGTGAAATCAACCAACACGAGTCATTCAAGTTTTTATTGCTTTTCTAATGTATTTGTCGCATTGGACTCTGAGATGAATTTTGATCCATGTCCATATATTCATAAGAACATATACAAGTATCAGAAGAAGGAGGGCAGGGCCCCATCCAACCTGTTAATTGATCAGATCTTTTTTTATACTAAAAGATGACATGGGCTATGGGCAGCACAGTGGTTGCTGCCCTACAGTCAGAGACCCAGGTTCGATCCTGACTACAGGTGCTGTCTTTACGGAGTTTGTACCAGGTTGATTGCATTCGTCGAAACAGGGCGGACCACGTGAAGGTTGCAATCTCCCACCCCGATTCTGGGACTATGGGGCAAACTTTCAGAATAAGTGGCTGCACCAGCTCCTGTGTTGTTTCTACCATCTGTTTGTCTGATAGAACTGGTTGAAGAGTAATTGTAAATGGCCAAATGCTTGTGCTTTTCTCCACTCCCCTCCCCTTCACCTTCACACTTATTTATCGTCTCCTCGCCTTGGGATGGTGCGAATAATAAATAGTATTTACCTGTCTCTTATCTTATCCCGCGCACACATCGAAACAGAGGCTGGTTTGAGTCACGCCCTTCAGTCCACGACGTCTATCTAAAAGTCATTGACGTATCTGCTTCAACCAGACACCCGCCACCCTATGTTTAAAAAAGCAAAACAAAAAAAAACCTTGCCCCGCACATCTCCTTTAAGAAGGATCTTGACCCAATACGTCACCCATCCCTTCTCTCCAGACATGCTCCCTGTCCCACTGAGTTACTCCAATTTTTGTGTCTATCTTCCTTTAAACTTTGCTCCTCCCACCTCACAGACTGAGCCACTGGAAGGGCGGATGCCCGAGACCAAACTAATTGTGGGTGTAAAGTATTCAAAAGCGTGTGTGTCGCGCAAATAGGACTCTCTGGTCGTGTTTGAAGGTAAATAGAATGCGTATTTGCATGGCACTTTTATCCATGTTTGCATTTGTGGGAAACAGCTGGCTCTGTACCAAACTCCGCAGCATGTACAGAGGCTGGAGTCAGGAGACCAGCACAAGTGCGGCAGTGTAATGGAGGCTCTGATCGGTGCGCTGGTCTGACCTGGCCCCATAGTTGCTTCAAATGGCTGCAAGTTAGTCACGTCCTCAAAAACTTCAACCAAATTAATGAGACGTGACTTCTCCTGTACAAAGCCATGCTGACTATTCCCGATCAGCCCCTTGTCTTTCAAGTCAACATAACTCTTGTCATTTACAACTATTTCTATTATTCCCAATATTTTTCCTACCATTGAAATGAGGCTCACCCACCCAGTGGCTTATTTCTGCTGCCCTTAGAACATTGAAAAGTACCGCCCATCCCCTCAATGCCTGTGCCGGACGTGATGCCAAGATATGTGTGATCTATACCCATTCAATCCCTTCGTATCCATGTGCCCAACTAACAACCTCATTAATGCCTCTATGATATCTGCCTCCACCTTCACCCCAGACAGCATATTCCAGACATCCATAATCGTCTTAGTAAAAAGCTATGCCCACTCGTCTTGGACATTTCCACTCTAGGGGAAAAAGGCTAAGGTTGTCTACTCTCTCTATATGCCTCTTATAATGTCATAAGTGATAGGAGTAGAATTAGGCCGTTCGGCCCATCAAGTCTACTTCGCCATTCAATCATAGAAGCATAGAAAATAGGTGCAGGAGTAGGCCATTTGGCCCTTCGGCCCTTTGTGCCTGCACCGCCATTCAATATGATCATGGCTGATCATCCCTCCCTAACTCCCTCTTAAATATAGCTGATCATGGCTGGTCTATATCACCCTCCAAAACCTATTCGATCTATATCTCCCTCCAAAACCCATTCTCCTGCCTTCTCAACCATAACCTCTCCCACCTGTACTAATCCAGATTGCATGCTTCTATGAAGAATCCCCTCTACCTCCATACACTAGCTCTATCCTACACACGAGGGACAATTTACAATTTTTACCAAAGCCAATCAAACTACAAACCTGTACCTCTTTGGAGTGTTGCTGGAAACCGGAGCACCCGAGGAAAACCCACACGGTCACGGGGAGAACGTACGTGTTGGTACAGGCTGCACTGAAGTCAAGATTGAACCCTGGTCTCTGGCGCTGTAAGGCAGCAACTCTGTGGACTAAAAGGTGTTGGCACGCCTACAACAGTTCACGGGATGCTACTCCCTGTTGTGCATCAATTTAGTTTTTAGCTTTCTAGAGGTGCCGGCACGCTGTGCTGGTGCGTTCCATTACAAACACACATTCGCTCTCTGAAAGAAGCAATTCCTTAATTGGGCAAGTCCTTATTCTGAAACGATGCCACCTAGTTCCAGATTCCCCCTCCGAATATTGTGTTTAAGAAGGATCTGCAGATGCTGGAAAATCGAAAGTACACAAAAATGCTGGAGAAACTCAGCGGGTGCAGCAGCATCTATGGAGCGAAGGAAATAGGCAACGTTTCGGCCCGAAACATTGCCTATTTCCTTCGCTCCATAGATGCGGCTGCACCCGCTGAGTTTCCTCAGCATCTTTGTGTACCCCCTCAGAATATAGTGTGTTTCGATAGATTGCCTCTCCTCTTCCTAGACTCCAGTGTATCGGCCCAATTCCCCCGTCTTTCACTCATCACACCTGCTTTTCATCCCTGGAATCCTTTCTCTGAACCACTAAAATGAAAATGTAACTCTCTCGTGTTTCATAGAACATAGAACATTACAGAGCAGGAACGGGCCCTTCCGCCCACAATGTTTGTGTCAAACATGATGCCTAGTTAAACTGATCTCATCTCCCTGTACATGATCCATGTCCCACTATTCCCTGCACTTCCACGTGCCTATTTAAAAGCCTCTTGTACACAACAATCACGCACTTGCTGTTTTTTCCCCTCGCCCTCCCTACTACAATCACTCTGAAGAAAGGTCACAATCTGAAATGACACTTATCTATTTTATGGAGATACCTGGGCATCATCCCAGGATGGAGACTGGGCAACACACTGCTCGAAGACCAGATATCCTGAAACCCAGTCCCTCAGAAAGCTTACTTTGGTTTAGTTTGGTTTATTTTGTTGTCACGTGTACCGAGGTACAGTGAAAAGATTTTATTGTTGCATGGTCTCCAATCAGCAGAAAGGCTGCACAATAATTACAATCGATTCGTCCACAGTGGATAGATACAGGATAAAGGAAATAATGTTTAGTGCAAGGTACAGTCCGATTAAAGATAGTCCGGGGGTCTCCAATGTGCTAAATGGTAGCTCAGGTACTGCTCTCTGGTCGATGGTTCAGTTGCCTGGGAAGAAGCTGTCCCTGAATCTGGAGGTATGAGTTTTCACACTTCTGTAGCTCTTGCCTAATGGGAGAGGGGAGTGTCCGGGGTGAGTGGTTCTTGATTAAGCTGGTCGTCTTGCCGGGCAGCGTGAAGTGTAGATGGAGTCAATGGAAGGGAAGTTGGTTTGTGTGATGGTCTGGGCTGTGTCCACAATTCTCTGCAATTCTCTTGCAGTCTTGGACGGAGCTGTTCCCTAACCATGCTGTGATGCATCCCATATAAAACACTTTCTACGGTGCATCTTTAGAAGTTGGTGCGAGCTGGTGGGGACATGTCGAACTTCCTAATGCTTCTAAGGAAGAGAGCCTTTGAAATTACATGTTTCTTCAAGACTGTCCCCCAGTCTTGGATTCAATGGCGAGCTAAGTGTTGGGGTGGAGATTGGGTTCATTGACACTTGAACTCCTTTCACTTCTGGCTTCTGTATTTCCCGAGCATTGAAACCAGACAAGTTGAACAAGAATGAAACTTAATGACAGGGTGAAGGTAAATTCAAACCATCCCCTTGGTAATTCCCCAACTTTGTTTCTATTCTCTAGAAGTATTTGCAAATTGCAGGATGATAAATTGAATATAAATTTGACGCCCACATGTGGTACAGAAAGCTCTCGGAGATTACCATGCAATTCATTCAAGACCATTTGATGTCAAGAGAAATGTCAGCAAAAGACAAACTCATTCCATTGGGGAAAAAAAGATTTTAGTATCGTGTGGCTCTCCCAAATCATCTTGGCCCTGAAAATGAATGAAATACTCCAGCAATTTGTCACCAGCCAGTCTCTGAACAACGTCCATTCCAGTGTTTCTGTAATGACAGATGTAAGGTTTCCTGGCTGTCTTTTACTTCTTATCCAATATTCAAACCCAGGTACTTTAATCATTAACTGAAAATATAAGTTCCACTCTGAATGGTACATTGGTATGAATCTAAAACAAAGGGGATCAGACAGTATTTAATTGTTAACCATGGAAGTAAGTAATTTAGATGATTAAGAAAGCAGGGAACTGTCTGTCAAATGTAATTGGAAGGACTTTGCATCAAGAAAGAACGGTGAGGTAATGGATCTGAATTATGACACCACGTTTTTGATGAGGTTTAAGTGGAGATGCCGCTCAATGGTGCTGACCTTTCTGTCCTTGGCCTCCATTGCCAGAGTGAGGCCACACGCAAACTGGAATGACAGCCCCTCATATTCCCCTGGTATGAATACCCAATGGTATGAACATTGATTTGTTCAATGTTAAGTTACTAACCATCAAATATCACCCCACCACCCCCACTCCCTCTCCCTTTTTCCCTTCTCTTCCCTGTGCTCCACCTGGATGCATACTCACTTCTCCTTATCCCCCCCATCCCCTCATCACCTTCCACCTATATCCATCCCTCTCACCTTCGCCTTTTGCGCATGTTTTATTCTTATCTCCTTATCTCACACTTTTTTGGTCTTTTCATCTCCGGCCTTTGGCCAACCATCTGACAATCAAAACACCCAACACCCGTCTCCACCTATCACTTGTGCATAGGAAGGACAGCGGATGCTGGTTAATGCTGAAGATAGGCGCAAAATGCTGGAGTAACTCAGCTTCTCTGGAGGAAAGGAATAGATGGCTCTTGGGTTGGAACCCATCTTCAGACCTATCACTTGCCAGATGTTGTCCCGTCCCCACCTCTCTAACTGCTTTCTCCTCTCTACTACAATCACTGAAGAAGGGTCCCGACCCAAAATGTCACCTATCCATGTTCTCCTGTTGCCTGATTCGCTGAGTTACTCCAGCACTATGGTGTTTTTTTTTTGGAAAACCAGCATCTGCAATTCCTTGTGTCTACATTTTATTTACACCAAATATACCAATTATAACAGTCAGTTTCAAATAGATTGGAAGAAGTTATAAACATCCCATTCACGAGGAACGGTGCATTAGAAAACCATGTGTCTTGTCATTCCCACTCTGCTCTTTATCTTTGGCTTCCTTCACTGTTTCACTGTTCCAGTGAAGTCCAATGTAAGCTTGTGGTACACCACCTCATCGATTGGACTCGATGGGCTGAATGGCCTAATTCTGCTCTTATGACTTATGAATTCATTACCTCAGCCATTTGACCTCAATATTAAATACAAAAATGTTGGGTCAGCTAACGTCTGTTTGTGACAGAACTGACCATAGCTGGTTTCAGCTCATCCAGTTATAGTATTAACTTAGTGTTTCTTTTTCCAATGATGCCTGCTGATCTGCTGACCATTCTCTTGTACTTTATGTTTTAATTGCTACGTTCTGCATCTCACAGTTCTAGCATTTTTTTTTTTTTCCCGGAAGATAGACACAAAATGCTGGAGTAACTCATCGGGACGGGCAGCATCTCTGGATTGAAAGAATGGGTGTCGTTTCGAGTCGAGACCCTTCAGTATGAAGAAGGGTCTCGACCCGAAACGTCACTCATTTCTTCTATTCGGTGATGTTGCCTGTCCCGCTGAGTTACTCCAGCATTTTGTGTCTATCTTCGGTTTAAACCAGCATCTACAGTTCCTTCCTACACATTTATTTGTCTCTCTTGAGCTGCCCTCCTTCACCTTTTACCATTTACTCCACGAACATCATTGCCGTACACAGCCCAGGAAGCACTTCAGCCACTTGTATGTCCTTCGTCTCCACCTTACACAGACATTCCCTCTCATCAGTCCTTCTCTCCCCCTCACTGCAGCTTAAAACGTTGTTTGATATCTCACTTTTCCAATTCTAAGGAAGATTAATTGATTTGTTCTTTCCTCACAGATGCTGCCTGAACTGCTCAGTATCATCAGCATTTTCAGTTTTATTTTTTCAGATTTCCAGCATCCACAGTTTTTAGTTTTGTTTTGCAACAACCTCCAACTTGCTGGTAATTCATTTCATTGGGTTGGCAGGGTGGTGCAGCAGTAGAATTGCTGCCTTGCCGTGTCAGAGGTCCGGGTTTGATCCTGACTACGAGTGCCGTACGGAATTTGTAATTATTCTCCCTGTGACCGCATGGGTTTTTCCCGTCTGCTCCGGTTTTCTCCCACATTCCAAAGTTTTGTAGGTGAATTGGCTTCAGTAAAAATTGTCCCCAGTGTGTAAATTGTCCCTAGTGTGTAGGATGGTGCTGGTGTACAGGGATCGCAGGTTGGCGTGGACTTGGACATGGGCTGATGGGCTGCTTCCGTGCTGTATCTCTGACCTAAGCTGTGAGAGGAAGAGAAGACAGAACACCTTTGGCATTTTGAGCACTGAATCATTGCTGTAAAAAATCCATAGAGAATTTGATGAGCATGCAATTAAATATCTATAAGCAGGAGCTGATGGGAGTGAAAGATTATATGGATCCTATAAAAACAACAATAATATATATTGTGTACCAATAGGTTTTATTGAACATTTTTTTTCTTTAACCCATTGAAATATAAATTGGAATAATAAACCTGTGGTTTATTGAAATGTTGATCGATTGTTTTTCTGCTTTCAATTGTGAAGTGCTGTTATGTTTCTAATTGAAATCTTTAGTTAGTCTAAACAAATGTTAAACTGATGATAGACACAAAAGCCTGGAGTAACTCAGCGGGTCAGGCAGCATCTCTGGCGAAAAGGAACAGGTGACGTTTCAAGTCGAGACTATTAACCTGCGCAGAATGTTAAGCCCATGTCCCACTTAGGAAACCTGAACGGAAACCTCTGGAGACTTTGCGCCCCACCCAAGGTTTCCGTGCGGTTCCCAGAGGTTTTTGTCGGTCTCCCTAATGTTCGAAAGTGGTTTCCGCTTCTTCTATGTTCCGGCGATTATTTCAAAATATTCAAAACCGGCCGCGACTAAAAATAGGTTTTAAAAATCGGTCATTTTTAGTCGAAGCCGGTTGCGATGCTAGTTGAAGGTGGTTGCCGGTGGTTGCAGGTAGTGGAAGGTGGTTGCAGGTAGTGGAAGGTCTTGCCTTCCGTTACCTGCAACCTCCGGGAACCGCACGGAAACCATGGGTGGGGCGCAAAGTCTCCAGAGGTTTCTGTTCAGGTTTCCTAAGTGGGACAGGGGCATTAATCGTTTTTAAAATACCTTTGTCTCATTTCTATTTCTTATCTACTTGTTTTCTTTTGAACAGATGTGTACTAATTTCTTCTTTTGGGATTGCATATATTTTTTGTTTTGCATCTGCTAATGCATCTTTCACGGATCTAAGTGAAGATTATGTCAGTAACTGACTGAAGATGATGTCAAATAATCTGACTAAATATTTCAACATTAGGGAAACTGAAATTTCCCCAGACTTTAATAAGCCTGAGCAAAAATCTGTCTGTTGAGCATAATTATACATTAATGAGAGACGTGCGATTTCACTATTCATGAGATTCAGTTCAATTAAGCCTTCTTTCTGGGGAGCCTTGATTACATCTTGTCCTTTACTTCTTTCCCCTTTGGTATCACTGCATTGTTATATTATCAGGTGTTTGGGTGTAAATACTGGGTGTATCTCTTTACGCATTGCGATAAAACTGTGCTCTAAGGTTGCTCAATAATTTAGTTCATCCTGCATTTTAAGAGATGGAGTCCTGTGGTGTTATGGAAAATAAAGAAAGCAACTTGACAGAGAATTATGACCATTTAACAGTTCCAGTTGAGATCATTGATCAGAATTAGTGACATTTTTGGGCTTTGTTTCCCCATTTATGATCCTGCCAAATGTGTTTTTGTTCTGTTTTCTAGCATTTGGAGTTTCTTTAATCTCGGAACATTGGCGCAACATTGCTGCCTGATTTGCCTGGAGTTCTGTGGCTGGGTTGCCTGAGGTTTGCAGTGAATCTGATTGATCTTTTAAAGTAGATTCAGCAAAACACAGAATGAAGTTAGTTGGTTCCAACTGCTGTGTTAATAAGTCTGTTTCCCCCAAAGAAATAATCCCTTCCACTGTTTATGAAGCAAATAAACAGATATGTATACTCAAGATATAGAGTGTAGGCAGGGACAGCAGGTGCTGGTTTAAACCGAAGATAGGCACAAAATGTTGGAGTAACTCAGCGGGTCAGGCAGCATCTCTGGAGCGAAGGAATGGGTGACGTTTTGGGTTGAGACCCTTCTTCAAGATCTTGGTTGCAATTTCAATTACTCAGCCAGACTTTACAAAATACCTCCATGTCAATAAATGTGCCAACCAAATTCTTAAAAAAATGTCAATAATTTTAATTTTATACAATTTTGTGCTTGTTCGTGAAATGATTGCAGGGATCGCTCGCTATTCCAGCATTTCACAGCCAATTGATTAGTTTGAAGCCTACACACTTTACATGCAGGTAAATGCCGCTTAGAGTCTGAGAATGCCGCATACAGCCCAGAAACAGACCCTACAGGCAGCCCACCATCACAGTGAATTGCTCTGAGTGTGTGTTATGGAGTAGAGTGAATTTGAAATACATTGTTCCCTGAAAATGGAGTTGCAGGTTGATAGGGTAGTGGAGAATTTGCTAGTTTTTTTGTTTAAAAAAAAAAATATTTTAGAGGCAAACATATTATGGTAAAGTATAGTTACATATTATAGTATACAAATCTTTTCATATACATCACTCATACATTATTAAAATTTTCAATTATGGATTAATTCTGCTTCGAGTGTTTTTTTTATACAGATAGAAAGAGAGAGAAAGAGAAAAAAAAGGATTACAAATAGCAAAAAAGAAAAAAGATGGAATTAATTACTTATAATACGTCACTGGAGATAAGTTCGTAAATTATAAAGTATAACTTTTCATCTAATCCTGAGTTCAAGCTTCAGTTGGGTTTTCGTGCCGGGCCAATCTATCTCTTCAAGTAGTTAATGAATGGAGCCCATTTTTTAACAAAGTTTGCTAGTTTTAATCAGTCAGGAAATTGAGTATCGATGTTGGTGTATTTAAAAAAGCACAGCGGGCTAGAGTAACTTGGTAGCATCTATGGAGGATATAAATAGGCGACATTTCGGATTGGGACCCTTCCTCATTCTACGGAATGTTGCCATGCCATCCACAAATGCTGCCTGTCCTGCTGAGTTACCCTATGTGTTTCTATTTTTGGTAAACAGCAGTGTCTTGTGTCTCTATTGAAGTTTGGATGTTATATACATTTGTCCATGACATTAGATTTGAGGCTCTGAGCTATTGGGAGAGGTTGGGCAGATTGGGACTATTTTCCTTGGAACGCAGAAGTCTGAGGGGTGACCTTATAGAGGTGTTTATAATAATGATGGGAATGGGTATGGTGAATGCACATAGCTTTTTTTTTTAAGAGTAGGGGAATCAAGAAAATAGAGGAAAGATTTAATTGGAATCTAATGGGGAACCGTTTCACGCATGTTGGTTAAATTGAACGAGCTGCCAGAGTAAGTATTTGAGGCAGGCACAATAACAGCATTTAAAAGTCACTTTGATAGGGACATGGAGAAGAAATATTTAGAGGATATGGTCCAAAAGTGAGAAAATGGGACGTGTTTCGATGAGGCATCTTGGTCTGCATGGATTAGTTTGACCAAATGAGCTAATATCACAGTTAGAACTGGAATATGTCTCATTGTCTGCATTATGTCTTGGTAATATGATAGATGGCATTGTAGCCAGTGTAGATAGTTATCAAAAGTTTTCAGCGGTATTTTGATCAGCTGGGCAACTTGGGCCAATGAATGGCAAATGGTGTTTCATTGAACCTTTGTCCAGTGTTGAATTTGGGAAGCCAAAGCAGAGAAGGACCTTCCCATTGAATGGTCGGGACCTGGGGAGTGTTGTGGAGGAGAGGGATTTTGAAGTACAAAAATTCAGGTTGGGAATCTTGTCCAGTCAGCCAGAGCATGTTACTGTAACTCAGCGGGTCAGGCAGCATCCCTGAAGAGCATGGCTAGGTGACGTTACGGGTCGGGACCCATCTTCAACAGTTTGAGCTCCTTGTGTCTCGCATGTTTGTCTGTAGAATAAGCAATGCCATTAAATGGAGGTTAACAACTCTCTCCATACACATACTTATCGCCACTGGCCGGCATGGTGGTGCAGCGGTAGAGCTACTGCCTTACGGTGCTAGAGACCCAGGTTCGATCCCGACCAAGTCTGTATCCAGAGTTTGTACGTTCTCCCTGTGACCTGCGTGGGTTTCAGTTTCAGTTCCTGTTCATCCTGGTGCTGTGGATTTACAACCACAATGCCCGACCCTCCCTGACTCTGTTTCAATTGGGCAGCTGAAATTGTTTTTGTCAATTTTATTTTCCATTACCAATTCATTTGGGGAAATATATTGCTGTTTTAATTAATTTATTCGTAAAGTCATGAGTTTTAAATATTACCTCCGCGCAGCAATAAGCAGATTTTAGCAATTGCTTTAAAATATTTCAGCTGATTTTGGATGATAGTTATTAAAGCCATTTACAATGTATCTAACAGATACAAATTGTTACACAATATTTTTTAATTATTGGGCTATGCAACACGTATAAATCAAGTACTTCAGTAATGGGTTACTGTCAGTTGCAGCCCAATTCTCTGTGCTCCTAGCACCTTAATACAGATCCACCTGACAGCCAGAATGATTCATAGGTATTTTGGATAATACAGCTCGGTGGATTTCACTAATTGGTATAGTTTAGTTTTGTTTATTATGGACGTGTGTTCCACCGAGGTACAGTGAAAAGCTTCTTTGTTGCGTGTCATTTAGACAGCGAGAAGACTATACATGAGTACAATCAATCTGCCCACAGTGTGCAGGTAAAGGCTATATTATTTAGTGCCAGATAAAGTCCAATTATAGATCATTCAAAGATCTCCAATGAGGTCGGAACGTCACTCCAGCTGGTGCAAGGACGGGCCAGTTGCCTGATAGATGCTGAGAAGAAACTGGTATAGGTTTATTACTATCATGTGGACCTAGATACAGTAAAGAAAGTTATTTGTGTGATATCCAGACAAACATCCTGCCTCTGTGGAACCAAGGAACTGCAGATGCTGGTTAATACACAAAAGGGCACAAAATGTTCGAGTAACTCAGCAGGTTGGGCAGCACCTCTGGATAACATGGATAGGTGACATTTTGGGTCGAGGCCCTTCTTCAGACATGTCACCTATTCATGTTCTCCAGAGATGCTGTCCTTTCCTGCTGACTTACTCCATCACTAAATATCCTACCTTCTCTCCCGTACTGGAAGTCATCAGTTCTCATGGTCTGAGAGAGATTTCCTCCAGAACATCAATCTTCTGCAAAGTTTGTAATTTTGAGGCAGATTTTTAAAACAGTGCATGAACCATGACTTGAAGATTCTGTTTGAGATATGTGTGTGAAGTGCTGCAAAGCGGTCTGTTTGGTGTTGAAGTTGCCCATTTTTATTATTGTAGTCAGCTCATGCAGTGCCTGCTGTCAAATGGAAGCCTTGAGTTAAGTTATACCTCGTCTGACTGACAGCAATAGGAAAACAAAAAGTATGCTGATCAGCCGATGGTGGTGCGGTGTGAATATTATTCATCTAATTTATATGTTAAAAATTTCAAAAAAAATGAACATCGCAAGTTATCCTGCATGTTCTGCATTTGATCCATTAAATGTTCAATAGTTAATTAAATCAATGACTAACCCTTCTGAGACTACCATGTGACTTTGAAGAGGTACCGAACTTCGTAGGTGTTTAAACATAAAATTACAGTGATGTTGCTGGGTAGTTCTGCACATGTGTGCACTAGAGGCGATAATTTGCAGAGGGAGCACTGCACCATTCAGTTAGTACGGAGCAAGGGTCTCGACCCGAAACGTCACCTACTCTTTTTCTCCAGAGATGCTGCCTGTCCTGCCGAGTTACTCCAGCATTTTGTGTCTATATCCTGTCGTGCTTTGCCTCCAGTAGATGATCTTCCCAAAACTCAAGTCACCAAGCCCTAGTTTGTTTCCTCATTAAGTCTTTCTGTAACCTTCATGCTGTAATCAAACACTAGTTTGTTACTTACCGTAATCAAGTCTTTCTTTAACCTCCATTCAGTCAGCAACACCTAGTTTACTATTTATCAAGATTCTGTGTCATCTTGTCGGCTAAGAATGTGAAAGTTGTACCAAAGTCGCGCTCAGGAGATCAGATTTGACTGGTCTGGTGTGCACCAGTTTTACTAAATCGCCCGTTACTTTGGACACCAACATGGCCTTTCCATTTGCTCTGACACTCAGCATACCATAGAAAAAGGCTAAAGCAATTTCTCGGCAAGAGCCTCACAGGTATTTCTGTTCCCAATGCGATGTTTCCAGTTGTTGAGGATTTCCTCTGGAGTGTGGGCAGGGTTCACTCTGCCTGTCCATCTAGAGTGATCTGAGAGAGCCAGTTACCTACGTTTCACTGTAGATGTTTCAGGATGGCCTTGTTTCTGCTCTACGCCCTGTTGATAGAAAATGATTTCTTCATGATCACAATTTGTAGTCCAGCGGCCACATTTAAACACTCAAGAAATGGTGCAAGTGTCCTGTGAAGGTTATTGACATGACCTAAATTGTTGGGTATGTTTTTGATCATTATAAAATGGTTTTAAATGAAGATTGGTCTTGCAACTTGCAAGTGGGGGTTGCCAATGTAATTGAGAGATTTGAACATTTGTTCTCTGGAGCTGAAGTGCCCTTTGGTTCATGTACCTCCCTTGCATTAGTTTCTGAATGGAGTGTTAAGTTAAAGTGGTTTTGTATTGCACTTAAGCAAACGGGCAAAGTGATGGGAATTCTTCGAGCTGTTGGCCGTTATTGCCTGGAAACTGAATGGCATCTGATCAGATGGGCTGGACTGTTGCGATGGGCTGGATTATTGATATGTGGCCAGTAAGTCTTTGTTTGTAGGCCTGCCCTTCTCACCATCAGTTAGTTAGGCATTGCTGAATAGTCTTTGCCCCAGGAAAGCTCTTCGAACTGTTGCAGAGACTGGATGAAGACAGGTAAGGAGAGAATCCAATGAAGGAGAGAATCCAATTAGAAGTGTCTTATTCTAAAACATCACCTATACATGTTCTCCAGAGATGCTGCCTGGCCCGCTGAGTAACTCGGGCACCTTGTGTCCTTATGGTCTAGTTATTGTTCGGGGAGGATGGTGATCAAGATAAAGTGGATGGGTCAGTAGTGGCAGAGGATGGAATGGGAGGATGGGGGGAGTTGAACCAGCTGGTTTGTAGAGGGGTCAGGCCAGGCGTTTGGAAGAGGATTTCAGGGAGATGGGCCTGTCCAGTAAGTCATTTAGGGCGAGAGCAAGGTTAACGGAGAAGTCTGGAAGGTTCCTCACTCAAATGGGATAGGTCCCCAGTGCTGGATCAGATGGCCGAGAACCTCCTCAAATAGGTCCCCATTTAGTGACACGGGCAATGTAAGCATGGTGAGAATGCTCTGTGTGGCACCCCATATGCGCTGTTGGGCTTTAACCTGGTGACTACGAGGGATGGTGTGTGATGTGGAGGACATGTTTCAGCATGTGGTCTTCCATTATCCTCCTAGCTTTAACACTCTAATTGTGTAACGTCTTGGCGTGGGTAAAGCTGGAATATAATCTTTGGAAAGTTCCCCAGTTTATCTTGAGACTGGAAACATTGGTGATGAGGGTAATGAATGTTCAAGGTGGAGAATGGGGTGCTAATCGTGCAAAGTTCTATGCTCTGGTTGAAAATGAAAAGTATTTGTGTTCAGTTTTAGTCACCCTGCATAAGAAATGTCATGAAGCTGAAAAAGTGCAGAAAAGTTTTACAAGATGTTGTCAGGACGTGAGGGCCTGAGCTACAAGAAGTTGGGCAGATGGGGACTTTATTCCTTAGAGGGGTGATCTTATATGCGTATAAAATCATGAGGGAAATAGATAGGGTGAATGCAGAGTCTTTTTCCCAGAGCAAGGGAATCAAGAAATAGAGAGCAGAATTGGGGAAAGACTGAATAGGAACTTGAGGGGCAACTACTGAGGTGGTAGGTATGTGGAACAATAGCAACAATTAAAGGACATTTGGACAGGTACATGGACAGGAAAGGTTCAGAGGGGTATGGGCGAAATGCGGAGAAATGGGTCTAGCTTATTGTCAGCATGGACAGGTTGGGCCGAAAGGCCTGTTTCCGTGCTCTCTGATTCTCTGACTATAATTCATTGTGTTGTGCTTGGAAGTCATTGAGACGGGGCATTAGAGAATGAAGGTGTGGCCTCTTCTGAGGACAGCTCATTAGAAATTGGAGGGGAGAAGATCAGGAAAGATTGAGGGCGTAGTGTAAGATGTGAGGCTGAGGGAGGAGATGGAATCGGAGGAAAGTGAATGGAGAGAAGGGTACTTAAAATGGAGATTTTATTCGCCGCACTGCCAAGTAATGTGGTTGAACCTGGATTTGAGCCAGCTATCCGTCTCTATCTGTGTGTCTGCCAATATGTTAATACCTCTTTAGTTCGAAGCATGAACACTTCTGAAATGTCAACAGCTTAAAGTGGTCAACTTCAGAGTCCATGGAACAATAATTGGTCTGGATTTGTAATTGTTATTGACACCGGTGGATTACTGGAGGTGGTGGAGTGGGGGTTGGGTGGGGTGGGGGTTGGGTGGGGGGGGGGGTTGGGTTGGGGGTGGGTTTAGTGGGGTGGGGGTTGGGGGGTGGGGTGGGTGGTGGGAGGTCCTGGAATCCTAGTGCTTCATTGATTACCATTCTCGAGAGGAGCCGATTGGAATAGCTGATTTTTGCCTCCTCCAGTTGTTGAAATTGTTTCAACTTGAGCATCCACAAGGGTTGGGTTGCTCTATTTCTATTCAGGTGATGTTTACATTCTTTTACATGGCAGAGTGCAAGAAGCAGTATTTCAACACGCAGACTAACAAACAATGACAAAAAGAAACAAACTGCTGGAGAAACTCAGTGGGTCAAGAGTCAGGCTGTTTTATTGTCATATGTACGGAGCTACTTTTTGTACGTGTATGTATACGTGTGTATATACACGTGTATGTACGGGATATATATGTATGTGTGTGTCTCTAAAAAAACGTGTGTGTATGTATATGTATATCAACAGACAAATAGAGAATTATAGTGCAAAAATAACAGTCCTAATTCAATATAGCTCCGAGCCTATTTTGGAGGTTGTAATATTTCATAGCCTGATGGTTGTAGTTAAGAAGTTGCTCTTGAAACTGGATGTTTTCAGGCTCCTATACCTTCTTCCCGATGGCAGGAGTGAAATGAGAGCGTGGCCAGGTTCTCTGATGGGTCAGGCAGCATCTGTGGAGACAGAGGGCCAAGATCCTGTATCAGGACTGATGCAAGGCCATGATCCGAAATATCGGCTTTCTCTTTGTCTCCACAGATGCTGCATGACCTGCTGAGTCTTTAGCATCTCTGACAGACTCAAACAAAAAATAAACTCCTGGAGGAACTCAGAGGGTCAGGCAGCATCTGTGGAGGGAATGCACAGATGGCATTTCTGATTAGTCTGAAGAAAGGTTTCGACCTGAAACATCGTCTGTCCATTCCTTCCACAGAGGCTGCCTGACACTCGAGTTCCTCCAGGAGTTTGGTTTTTGCTCCACTTTATAGCAGTCTCTGTATCTACAACGCACAATGGCATTGAAGTATTATTACTCATTCCTACTCCCTATGGCTATTGCTATTATAGCTATGGCTATTTCCTCCCTTCATGGTTTTAGTTTAGAGATACAGCGCGGAAACAGGCCCTTAGGCCCACCGAGTTCACACCGACCAGCGATCCCCGCACTTTAACACTATCCTACACCCACTAGGGACAATTTTTACATTTACCAAGCCAATTAACCTACAAACCTGTACGTCTTTGGAGTGTGGGAGGAAACCGAAGATCTCGGAGAAAACCCACGCAGATCACGGAGCGAATGTACAAACTCCGTACAGACAGCACCCGTAGTCAGGATCGAACCCGGGTCTCCGGCGCTGCATTCGCTGTAAGGCAGCAACTCTACCGCTGCGCCACCGTGACTGCCCTTTTCTGTGTTTCTGTTGCCCAATGTCCTGCCTCAAACCTGAAGTGCTCCTAATTTCTCATTTAGCTTGATCATTTTCTCCAGTTTTTCTTTCCCTCTGGCAACTTTATACCAGGTCCAGTAAAGAGGTGGTAGGGACACTTGGGTGAACAGTACAAATAGGCCATTCATGGAAAACGTAATGGATTATTGACAATGTTACAGACATCAAGATGCAGTGAAATATTTTGTTTGTAATCCAGTCAAATTATACCCCACACGAGTACAATCAAGCCATGCCCGACAAGTAATGCCCATATAAAACCAACAGGAATCCAGAACATAGTGTTGCACATAAAGAGAAAGTGCAGATTTTAAAAAGTACATTGGCCACAATGGGGTAGGTTGAGAGATCAGCACTGTTTTGCATTTGTCATAAGGTCATAAGTGATGGGACAGAATTAGGCCATTACATTGTTTCCTCTGAAGCTTTGGAGGTTGTTGAGGTTTCTAATAGAAATTTCCAAACTGATCATCAGGTCATAAGTGATAGAAGCAGATTTAGGCCAATTCGGCCCATCAAGTCTACTCCACCATTCAATCATAGCTGATCTATCTCTCCCTCTTAACCCCATTCTCCTGCCTTCTCCCCGTAGCCCTGTACTGATCAATTTGTCATGCTGAATTTACATCATCTTGGTTGGCATGGATGAGTTGGGTTGAAGGCCTGTTAACATGCTGTCCCACACAATCACTCTATGACTTCCTGATGCCGTCTTTTTGGTTTTGGATAGGTTTACTAGTTGCTGACATATTCAAATCTGCTGCGGAGAAGTACAGCGGGCTGCCTGGTTTGGTTTCTTTGAAAATGTTCCTAGGAGTCCTCTCCTGTCTTGGTGATTTCTCATCAGATGAAGTTCAATGCTCAAACCACAGGCGGCAATATTAATAGAGGCAGTGATAAATACTGAGTCTGGGGGGGGGGAAAAAAGTATTGGTTGTAACATTAGCGACTAAACATTTACTCTTGATTAACTTTTAAATAAAATGCTGTTACATATGTAGATTTTTTTTGTTGCTAATATCTGCTATTAACTTAACCTCTCTTGTGAAAACATAATAGATTTGATGACCCACTCCAACATGTCAGTGCTTGAGATGAATAATCAACATGACTGTACTCCCTCAGTTATTTACATTTCCATCCCATTGTGGATATATGTTCTCTTAATGAGATGGAGGTTGTTATGATAATGTTATCTCTTTCTCCAGTTCAGTTTCTTTTTGCTGAAGTGTTGATCCATGATGCAAACCAGTTCTGCCAGCCATATATGGTTATATAGTTATATTTTCAACTGGTGCAATTGTTGGCTATTTCTTTCTTTAACGGAGAGTATATCTTGGCTAAAAGTGATATTGTTTCAAAATCTTTACAGATGCATAGAGTCAGAGTGTTACTTTAGTTTAGAGATACAGCATGGCAACAGGCCCTTTGGCCCATCATGTCTTTACCAGAATGCTGCTTAGATTAGAGGCTAATAGCTAGGTTGAACCGATTATTTTCTCTTGTACAGAGACTGATCGGAGATCTGATAGAGTTTAGAGATACAGTGCTGAAACAGGCCATTCGGCCCACCGAGTCTGTACCAACCAGCTATCCCCGTACACTAGCATGATCCTACACACTAGGGACAATTTACAATTTTTATTACAGAAGCCATTAAACCTACAAAACCTGTACATCTTTGGAGAGTGGGAGGAACGCGGAGCACCCGTGGAAAACGTCACGGAGAGAACGTACAAACTCCGTGCCGCCAGCACCCGTGGTCAGGATTGAACTACTGTCTCTGGCACTGCAAGGCAGCAACTCTGCTGGCACGCCACTGTGCCGCCTTTGCAACATGGAAGCATGTCCTTGCAACCCAGCTCATTTTCATCACCAAGATGCCCCATTTAAGCTAATCTGCATTTGACCCCTGGCCCTCTAAATCTTTCCCATCCATGCACCTGTCCAAATGTCTTTTATCTGCATTCAGTTTGTTTTATTGCATGTTCATTATGAGTGAAATCCCTTCTGACCTCTGCTTTTTAAATCCCTATTGTCAAAGTCTCATGATGAACGCAACTGCTTTGACCTTGCACCCTTGCATTCCATTCCTCAATGCTGACCCAACTTGGAACTTTGCCGGCCACTCCTTCCTGAGGTGGTGGACTTAAATAAGCTCAGGTGGGGAGTCCAACCGGCCTTGAGTGAAAGTAGTGTCATTGCAGAATCGGCTGCTGGCAGCCAGCTTTGCTGTGTAGGGCAATGACCAGGCGATGCATGGTCTATCTATATATGGTCAGGTTATTATGAAAGCACTGCAAATTAATTGAGTGTTGTTGCACTAAGTTTTCAAAAAATGCCCCTGCAATGAGAATTCGCTAAAATAAATCTGTCGCCTTTCTTTTGTGATGTGCATCATGGAAATGTTTTGTGTTCCACGGTGTTTTTATGAGCAGCCTCTTGATGAGACAGGAGTTGGGAATGGCCATCCTTTGAGAAACATTTGTTTTACAAACGGTATTTTAGACAATAGCTGCAGGAGAAGGCCCTTCGAGCCATTCACTGTGACCGTGTCTGATCATCCACAATCAGTACCCCGCTCCTGCCTGCTCCCCATATCCCTTGATTCTGCTATCTTAGATTTTGGCACAAACATTCAGGGACAGTTTCTTCCCAGCTGTTGGCAGGCAACTGAAGAGCAGTCCTGAACTACTATCTGCCTCACTGAAGACTCTCAGACTATCTTTGATCAGACTTTAATGGCTTTATCTTTCATGAAACATTATTCATGTGATTCCCTTTATTATGTATCTGTACACTGGATGGCTCGATTGTCTTGTTTAGCTTGGTTTAGTTTAGAGATACAGTACAGGAACAGTCCCTTCTGCACACCGAGTCCACGTTAACCAGCGATCCCCGCACATTAACACTACCCTACATACACATTAGGGACAATTTACACTTATACCAAGCCAATTAACCTACAAACCTGCACATCTTTGGATAGTGGAAGGAAACCGAAGATCTCGGAGAAAACCCATGCGGTCACGGGGAGAGCGTAAAAACTCCGCAGTCAGGATCAAACACGGGTCTCCAGGGCCGCAAGCGCTATAAGGCAGCAACTTTCCCGCGGCGCCACCGTGCCGCCCCTTGTCTTTCTGCTGACGGGTTAGCACACAACTAGAGCACCAAAAGCTTTTCACTGTACCTCGGTACACCTGACAATAAACTAAACTAAACATTTGACTATTCTGAATATGATGTTTCTCTGGAGGTTGATGAGAGACTGGATAGAAGTATATAGAAGGGTACGCGTAGATAGAGTATACATTCATAACCTTTTTCCCCAGGGTGGAAATTTCAAGTCGAAGGGTATTGCTTTTGGATGAGAGGGGCAAAGTTTAAAGGAGATGTGTGGGGCAGGTTTATTAATTACTGAGGGTAATGTTGTGTGAGGAGGTGGTGGAAGCAGATATTATAGTGACATTGAAGAGGCTTTTAGATAGCCACATAGATATGTGGGGCCAGAACTGGCAGAGGTATGTAATGTTGCACGGAAACCGGCCCTTCGACCCACCGACTCTGCGCCGACCAGCGATCCCCACACATTAGCACTATCCTAACCACACTAGGGACAATTTACAATTATACCAAGACAATTTATCTACGAACCTATACGTCTTTGGTGTGTGGAAGGAAACTGAAGATCTCGAAGAAAGCCCACGCAGGTCACGGTGAGAAAGTACAAACTCCGTACAGACAGCACCTGTAGTCAGGATCGAATCCGAGTCTCTGTCCGGTGAGATAGCAACCCGTACCGTCCACAGTGCTTCTGACCAGTGTGGTTTTATGGGACTGAAATGTCCTTAAAAATTGTGCAAACCTATCTAAGGGTTAAAAGTGCAGTGGTCAATTTCCAAAATATATTTAACACCACCATTGCTAAGATTTTAAATTGGATCCAGATTATTCAGCTTTCGTTTTGACGTTCCTCTAACACCTTCACTGGTGATCAGTTCCTGTGATGCACACACAGCCAGTTACATGGGCAGTGCCAACTTGTCCATTGTTTATGGCATATTCCTGAAAACTTTCCTCTGCTCAGATTTGCTGAGGGCAATCTTTTGTGATGGTAATGCTGGAAAAATGCAATGCAAGATGAGTGGCAAATGTAATAGATTGTTCACAGTTTCTGCCGCGAAATGCAATTTGACTTTCGATTCTTTCACTGCCACGTTTTATCATGAAAACCTGAACGTGTCTCTTGTAATCACTTTGACATTTTTTTCTCATCTTTCTCACTGCCTCAGCCAGTTTCTGCTTTAAAATGGGAAAATTTCAATTGTAAGATTATCAAGGCAACTGCGGCTATAAATATGCACAGAGAGTCGATTGGAGATTGACAAAGTTGTCTCCTGTGTTATTCCTTCAGGGCCTGTCCCACTTAGGAGTCATCTGCGCGTCATTTACGCAAAATCATTTACGCGTCACGGCGCGCGTGTCGTGACGAGCACGTGATGCGCGTATGGCGGGTGCTGAGGCGTGGCGTAGGCATTGACGCATGCACGGTCGCGCGTGGCGCCCCAGGCTTTTGTGATTCGCAAAATCTTCGCACGCCACCTGCGTGACGCGCAAATGACGGCCAAGTGGGACGGGCCCTTTCAGGTGCTCAGTACCCTTCCTGTTTAAAACATATCCAGTTTCCCAGTGGTGATGTGTCTTGAAATTGTGTATTCAGTGGCGCTCTCAGTTGGAGATAATAGACAACTGGAGTCTAGACTGATAAGATCTAGTTTGCTTGCCCAGTTGCAGTTAGCAATCTCCATTGGGATTACCTGTTGTCATAATTGGGCATCTTGGGTTCTTTTCCACAGATTGGCTCAGTCATACATTATGTAAACGGGGTAACCTCTTTGGGATAGATTTATCAAAAGGCTCAATGTGTAAACATTTTCGCCACCTCCAACGTGATCCCACTACTGGCCACATCTTCCCATCTCCACCCCTTTTTGCTTTCCGCAGAGACCATTCCCTCTGAAACTCCCTGGTCAACCCGCCCCTCCCCACCCAGACCACCCCCTCCCCGGGCACTTTCCCCTTCAACCGCAGGAGATGCAACACCTGTCCTTTTACCTCCTCCTTCGATTCCATCCAAGGACCCAAACAGTTTTTCCAGGTGAGGCAGAGGTTCACTTGCACCTCCTCCAACCTCATCTACTGTATCCGCTGTTCCAGGTGTACTGCTCTATGGAAGGTGGAATTACAGATGTGTGACAAAAGGGGGAAAGAATAATTTGATTCTATTTTGCGATGATTTTTTGTGAATTAGTCAAAGACTGGAGGCCATCGCTTTCAGGTCTGAGGGGGAAGGTTTAGAGGGGATGTGCGGGGCATGTGTTTAAGCTGCCTTGAAAGTGCTATCAGGTGTGGTGGCGGAAGCAGACACGATAGTGGCATATAAGAGACTTTCAGATAGGCACATGGACATGCAAGGAATGGAGGGGTATGGATTACGTCCAGGCAGAGGAGACTAGTTTATCTTGGACGTTGTGGGCCGAAGGGCCTGTTCCTGTGCTGTACTGTTCTATGCTCCACATTCTAAATGCAATAACTCAGTCAGGGAGATGGCCAGGACTGCTCTATATTACTGACAAATGGATTCTGCTGGTTGGTAGCAATTTTCTCTCCAAGTCAAAAGGTCCAGAGTTCAAGTCCACTCCAGAGACATGCCCCTGCAGTGCAACTTTTATGAAGCGGTTTGTTGTTGGAGAAGCCACAATCCAGACAGCATGTTAAATTGATTCCCCCCTCGGCCCTATTGAATGAATATAAAACATTCTGCAGCACCAGTTTGTAAAATTATCCCCAAGAGCCCAATTCTTATCTCTAAGTCTATAGGTATCTGCTCTGCGTATGAGTTTGCTTTGCACAAATTGTTTGCATAGTTTCCTGTGTTAATTCACTGCATGACTTGCAAAGCAATTCTAAATTGAGGAGGCTCTGGAAGGAGCTGTACAAGTGGACGTCATGTAAACTTGCTACCACCCTATCTACACAACCCGCCTTACAAGAAAAAGGGGAGAGGGGTGTTGTCAGTGGGGCAGGGGTCAGAGCCACTTGTGCAGAGAGGCCCAAAGGATCAAACTCATCGAGTTACACAGCACAGAAACAGGCCCTTCGGCCCGACTCGTCCATTCCGACCAGAGGCAGCTTTGGAATTTGCGAGGGCTTTAGCCCAATGCTGTGCTATTAAAAAAAAATTTAAAAAAATGAAACAGTTGGCCCAGCATTGCCCTAGATAGTTGCTCCCAGAACAACTTGCTCTTGTGTTGCTTACATTGCTTGGGAAATGGCGTCATCATCTCATGTGCGTGACTGGTGTGGAAAACACTTCAGATTTTTACAAATGAATCAATTCAGGAACAATCCAGTCAAATTTTCCCAGTGATATGAAACAGCCCTTACATGGCTGGGCCTTAGTCCAATGCTGTGTTATTTAAAAAAAAAAAATTGTCCCCAGCATTGCCCTAGATAGCTGCTCCCAGGACAACTCGCTCCTATGTTGCCTACATTGCTTGGGAAATGGTGTCATCATCTCATGTGCATGACTGATGCGGAAAACACTTCAGATAGTCACAGATGAAACAATCCAGTTGTGGCGGCTCCCAAAGGTCGGGCCATTCCCACTATCAAATTTTCCCAGCGATATGAAACAACCCTTACATGGCTAAATTATGGGACCACGCACTCTTAAAATGACAGTGATAACTTGTACATTGGAATCTACATTAACCTCTCTGGTAATACATGGTTTCATAGAGTGGCCTGATAAAATATATGTCAGTGTCTATAGACTCACTGGTGAAGTATTATGCCCCTGTCCCACTTAGGAAACCTGAACGGAAACCTCTGGAGACTTTGTGCCCCACCCAAGGTTTCCGTGTGGTTCCCGGAGGTTGCAGGTGGTTGCCGGAGGTTGCAGATAGTGGAAGCTGGTAGGGAGACTGACAAAAACCTCCGGGAACTGCACGGAAACCTTGGGTGGGGCGCAAAGTCTCCACAGGTGTCCGTTCAGGTTTCCTAAGTGGGACAGGGGCATTAGGCATACACCTATTTGTGCTATGGTTTCATAAAATGTAAATGTACTTTTTGACAACTTCATTAAAAAAAAACTGTGTGTGTGGGGGAAGCTCTCCTCTGGAGAATAAGTATTATGGCATAAAATAATCTCATAACTCCTCTGTGTATTCAGTTACTCCGATTCGGGCATATTTTGCATGCAGTGTTATTTCAAATGAGCTCATTAACTAAGATCAAGTGAAAATAGTCCCATTTTGGGTAATATATCACAACAAAATCAATCTGTGGGCTTTTTGCTTGGCTGGAGGAGGACAAATTATTTCACTGGGATGTAACTTGCAGTGGAAGCAAAAATAGTTGAGACATTTTTAGATGTGGTAACAGGAAATAGTAATATTAACATGATCAATGCAAGGGAAAGGCAAACCTTAAACAGCTATAATTATTTGACAACTCCTAGTTCACTAACCCCAGTACATGGACATGGATAGAGTTAACGAGTTGCCTGCATGGATTGTGAATTTATTAACAACTCGCTGCTATCATCGGCATTGCTCGGGCGATGGGCCGATCAATCATGATGTTTGCTTTATTTCCACACAATTAGGTTTTACACTCTTTGTAAATGAAATAAAATGTAACTTCAATATGTAATTATTCCGCGTATGATGTAATTAGGGCGTTGATATCTCGTAGTTTAAACCACCAATAAAAACAAACACACTGAAAATAAAGTGAGAAACAAAATGGCGGAAGAACTCGGCGGGTCAGGCGGTTTCTGTGGAGGGAATGGACAGGTGGTGTTTTGTGTTGGTGCCTTTTGAAAGACTGATGGAGTAGGGGGGAGAAAGTTGGACAATACAGGTGGGGGGTGGGGCAAAATCTGGCAGGTGATAAATGGAAGGGGCGGGACTCAGTGGAAGACACAAAGTGCTGGAGAGACTCAGTGGACCAGGCAGCATGTCATGGATTCCTACTAACAGTCCTACATCCCTGGTAATTTTGTATCCCTCCATCGCTTCTCCTCTCAGCCTGCTTTGCTTATAAGAAAACAAGTCTCTCCTCGCAACTGGAGTATTTAACATCCTTTTGCTTGGTTTGAAAGTGTAATTTCTTCCACATGGGGTTTTGCAAATCCTGTAACGAGGAGCATGAAAGTAACCCTTATGCAACTTCTTCTGATCTGTCGAGATGAGTGCATCACCATGCTGTCAGGGGCCTTTGTGGAGGACGAGGAGTGTTTGCTTTCAGTGGTTTGAAATTATATGAAATGCAGCTGAGTGGCAGGAAAGCTTAAAATAAAGAAGAAAGTATTGGAAGTCCTCAGCCTGTCACAAGTTGACCTGTTATAGGAGTATAATTGGGCCATTCGGCCCATCGAGTCTAGCCTGCCATTCAATCACGGCTGATCTCTACAATGTCTGGCAACAACAGCGCAGGGAAATTGAGTTAACATTTCAGATCAATGGCCCTTGATGAGAACTTAATGTTCTCCTATAGTTATTGTGCTCTCTCTGGAAAGAAATTATCTTTTTAAGGTAAGATTATTGCAGAATTGCTGATACTGACAATTTATGATGTTATTCTTTTAAAGTTTTAGTTTTCTTATGTTTGTTGAACCCTACGTTTCTCAACGCTGGGGCTTTAATCTTGTGCTTCATGTGCAAAACAAGATTGGATTTCCCCAGCAACTACTGTTTGAATGGCAGATATAAAATAATTATTAATCTGTAGCACTGCAGAAATTAACACCTCGTTGGAGGTCAAGTGCCAATTATGAGACCATCAGGGAAGAATTGCACTCTAATGGATCACTGAGGTACTTGGGCTCTCTAAATCCGTTTGAGTGTTCTGTTTCTTTGCAGGACATGCTCTGTAAGCGCGTTTAGCCAGTGCTAGTTATTCTATGCAGCGTTCTCTACTGGTTGTACCACATGGCAAGCATTGAAGGGTGTAGAGCCGCAGCCTCTCAGTTGCATGTGTTGCCTCTGTGGCGTTTGCATGTTCTCTCTGTGAACTCTGGGGTTGGGAGGGAGAGATGGATCAGCCATGATTGAATGATGGAGTAGACTTGATGGGCCGAGTTGCCTAAAGGGCCTGTCCCACTAACGCTACTTGGTAGCGACTGTCTTCGACCTTCAAGCTCGAGGGCACTCGCCTAAAAAACCTCGAGCTGGATCGACCGTCAGCGACACACACACACACACACACACGCGCACACACACACACACACACACACACACACACACACACACGCGCGATGAACAAGAAGGTAAAAGACGACTGGCACAGTTACATAGAAACATAGAAACATAGAAATTAGGTGCAAGAGTAGGCCATTCGGCCCTTCGAGCCTGCACCGCCATTCAATATGATCATGGCTGATCATCCAACTCAGTATCCCGTACCTGCCTTCTCTCCATACATTACCAGTCGGATTACTTACCTTTTTTTTCTCAACGAGCTCTACCTTTGACTACCTATGAATAGCATTACGACCCACTACGACCTACTTCGACTAAACCTACGAGTAAAAAAAAAATATTTTTTTTCCCATGGCAACCTTTTTTTACTCGCGGGCATTTTTCAGCATGTTAAAAAAAACGGCAGGACCTAGTTGAGGCCTGAAGTGCGAGGGGCCTACTATCGAGCATGAAGGAGAGTTACAAAGACCTCCTCGGACCTCGTGTCGACCATGCTGCGAGGATAAGTCGAGGGCAAACTCTTCTAAACTCGCCAATTAGGTCACCGCAGTGGGACAGGCCCCTAATTCTACTATTCCTTATGACCTCATGACACACTGACAATGAGCAAACTGTGACGATATTTCCAAGTGTTGCGGTTGACTAACGTGGAGTTGAACTTGCTTCTGTTGTCCTTGAGGTTAAATGAGATTGAAGGCTTGGGAGCAATGGCAGTAAGTTTTGCAGTTGGTGTATACTCCAACCACATGAAAATGGAAGGGGGGTATAGATGCTGCAAGGGGTGTCGATGAAAATACCTGGTATGAGCAGAATATAATTGACTCCTGATGGACCTGCATTCAACCAGGCCCATCACACATCTGGAAGGTGCTTTGCAAAGTCTTTGCAGGGTCAGGAGATGAGTTCCACATCGCAGGATATGCAGTCTCTCTGAGTAGGTTTTCGTAACCACAGATTTGTGCAGTTGATAAATGCTCAACTTGCTGAGGCTGCCTCTCCCCTCCCCAGGATTTAGATCTGTGCCCCATCTCTTGAGACCTCAGTAACCCCTGACTGGTCCTAATTCCCCCATCCGCTCCACACTGGACCTGGATCGATGCCCCCATCTCCGAGGCCTGGGAGACCACCTCACTGAACGTGACACTACACCTTGACCTGACCTCATCCTGTTCAAATGCCTCCAACCCTGGAAGCTGGGCACCCCCCCCCCCAGACCTGACACCCCCCCCCCCCCCCCCCCATTCCTAGACTAATGCCCCATCCCCGGGAACTGGGCAACGCCCCCAGCCCCCTCACTGGAGCTGTCCGACCCCTACTGGGATCTGGGCCAGTGAACCCAACTCCTGGGACCAGCCTGTCGCCCCTTATGGGACATCAGCTGCCCCTCTATCTCTGGAAGGAATAAAGTTGCAAGCAGACGCTGCCCTCCTGGTGAAGGGGCACTGGGCGATGGTAATCATGTTGAACGCCAGGCAGCAGTGTTGACACTTTATCTTGTGGCAGATGGTCTTTGCTTGGCACATAGATTTCATGCCAGGTGTCGGCCCACGTCTGCGTCATGTCCAGGTCTCCATGCCCACACGCTGCTCCACTGTCGGAGGAGCCGAGCAAGGAATTAAATACTGGAATCATGAGGAAACTCCCACATCCAAACTCATAACCGGAAGGGTTGCCATTGAGAAAACAGCTGCAAAAAGGATAGCATGGCAGCACAGCACCTCATATTCCGCTTGGGTAACCCAAGAGCCTGTCCCACTTCCACGACCTAATTCACGGCCTTTTTTACTCGTGGACATGTTGAAAAAACGCTCCGACCTACTTGATGCCAAGAGTATCTACAACTAGCATCACGACCTGCTACGACCTAGGTACGACCCACCTACGACCTTGTGACGACCATGCTGCGAGTATGAGTCATGGGCAAACTCGGCAGAGGTCGTGAAAGTGGGACATGCCCTTAACAACCCAATGGTATGAACATTGATTTCTCCAATTTTATGTGAATTTGACAAAATGCCCCTTTCTCCCCCGTAAGCCTTTTTCTTCCCCACCCATCTGCCCTCCCCAGAGACCTGCTCTTCTTGCACCTATTTTCCCACTCCTCTCCTACCACCTACATTTCTCCCCCGAGCCTTGGTTCTTGGTTTCTTGGTCCTCCAAAATATTCCAAATGCAATTTAAACTGGAAGTGGTGGAGGGAGGACTTAAGCCAAAAAGGGTTATTGGGAAGAAAGAGCTACCTTAAATTTAGTTGCATCTGGTTGGGTAACTATAGTAGGGTGGAGATTATTCCATGCTTTAATTGTGCGGGGGAAGAATGAATTGCTGTACACATCTGTCTTGGTAGCTGGAATCACAAATTGGATCGGATGCCCTCGTCTGCTCCTAATTGGTTTGGGTTTGGTGTAGGTCTTGTAATCTATGTCGAGCCGACCATTTAACATTTTGTAAGAACAGGTCAAACGGTGAGCTTCACGTGTGTCGTCTGTCTTGGAGAGGGTTCAACCCCAGAGAATTCAGAAGTCTGGTAACACTCGCTTCTCTCTCATAGGTGTTAGTAACAAATCGAGCTGCCTGTCTTTGGACACGTTTGATGGAAGAAATGAGCCACATGATTTTACACCATATCAATCTTCCAGCTTCACAATTTGCAACTCTCCTTGTGTTTTGTCTCACACCTTGTGTGTGTTCATCACAGGTGTTTGCCCAACTATTGGCCTGTCGAACACCCCCCTCACCTGTGTCCACCCATGACCTGCCATGCTTTGTCCTGACCCCACCACTCCTCCGGCTTTCTTTCACTCCACCACTGCAATAAGCCAACCATGTTCTCCAGAGATGCTGCCTGACCAGCTGAGTTACTCCAGTATTTTTGTGTCTTTACGCAAGAAAGGATAACCTGGGAACTCGGTGAAATCCTGCAGTGATGTCCTGGAGTTGAGCTGATTGATACAAACAACCTCAACCATCAAATGTCATAAATGTAAATGCATCATAAGTGTGCGCAGTGTTTTTAATTATTATTTCTAGAACGGAAAAGAAACTCAATGTTGGATTTGCTTTTGAAATTTTTGGGGGGGGGGAGGCCTTTCGTACATCACTCATTGAACTGCTACACCTTTCTGAAAACCTGACGGTGTGTAACAATGAACAAACTCCTATAAATCTTGACCCACCATGACGCAAAGCACCAGTTCTCTAACATAACCTGTTGTTGAGATTATCAGGCCATGCTGAATGCTGTGCGAATATTTTACTCTCTTTCTGCTTGGCGACTAACATAAGCAGTCTCTCTGGTGCTGCCTTGCAGCACACCAATGCTGTCAGGAGGAGCTAATTCAAAGTCATAACATAATAACGTGTTGAATCTAAAAGAGTAGACATCTAAAACAAACCTAAATATCATGCCAGGTTTAAATTCCTTTTCCTTTTCGACTCCGTCTGGTGATATATTCATGGTACTTGGAGTGTTGCCACAGATGATATAAGATATGTGATATCAGAACCAATGTCTCTTATCTATTGAGTTTTATTCCTGTAATTGGGGTGGTGCAGTGGTAGACTTGCTGCCTAACAGCACCATGGATCTGGATTTGATCCTGACCATGGATGCTGTCTGTATGGAGTTTGTACGTTCTACCTGTGACCACATCGGTTTTCCCTGGATCCTCCGGTTTCCCCCGCCCCCCCCCTCTCCAAAAGACATACAGGTTGATTGGCTGTGGTGAAATTGTGAATTGCCCCAATTGTGCAGGATAGTGCTGGTGTACGGGGTGGCTGCTAGTCGTCTCGGACACGGTGGGACAAAGGGCCTGTTTCCGTTCTGTATCTCTGAAGTCAAGAGTAAACTGAACTCTGGCGTGGCAGTCCACTGGAATGTGGACATTAAAGGCAAAAGATTCAGCGAAATTCTCCAGTGTTTTAAAAAAAAAATAAAAAACCTCTCCAGTGGCCCCAAAGAAAGGTTAGGGCAGTATAAGTTCAAATGTGCTGGGATTTCTTCAAACTGTGTGCCTGATCATCAGTATGGGGCAGAAGAATTGGGAGGGACCACACTCACCAGTGATGTACGCTGACAGGCTGGCAGGTGCTGTAAAGTGAAACTGCACGATTAAGGGCCAGTACCACCAGCATGCTATCGCATGCGTTTAGCGCGACCAAACGGAAGTGGAGTTCGCGAAAGTTCGTGCGTGACGTAATTTACGTCAAACTCACCAATCAGCTGGGCCGACTGAATTTGGACGTCGCACGGTGTCGGGCGGTGACGTCATCACGCAGTGGCACGCCGGGCGGTGATGTCATCGCGCAACGCCACGTGCTAGGCATACGCCGTCAAGACGCTGCGTAGTCCGTCGAGACGCTGCGTACACCCTCAATGCGCACGCGGGCCGACAGGCCGTTGGCGCGCGGAATTTTCGGACAGTGCAAGATTTTTGGACCAGACCCGCACAACTCCATACGCCTCCGCCGATCGAAGTGGGACCGGCCCCGCGCGGCCGTACGCCTCAAGCGACCACGTTTGGTGGCGCTAGACGCATGCAATCGCATGCTGGTGGGACAGACCCTTTAGATTTTATTCAGGGCACTTTAACTGTTGGCACAGTCGACTCTAAATATGTTCTATCCGTACAAATGCCTTTGCTCTTTTACCTGGATTCTGCCACAGAGCAAGCTGGATAGACAGCCCACTGGAAATGTTCTCTGCAAGATCAACAAAGTGAAGGGCCTATCCATGAAGTAATTGACCTTCACAGGAATGCAGAGAAAGTGATTTTAGTGCAACAAAACGCAGTTAAAATATAATAACAGGTCTGTAGAGTGAGTACCTTTTGTGGGGATGTGTTGCTTATTGATGCATCAAAGGGTATATTATTATGATTGGATAAATGAGCAGTGAGAAGGATTTTAATCTCGGGTTGGTCAAGACGTCATAGCTAAATATTTGTATGTTGATCGAGGAAATGTTTATCTATGGTGTCGGGATTCGAGGGCCTGAGCTCTTCGGAGATGATGGGCTGGCAAAGACTTTATTCCTTGCAGCGTAGGAGGCTGAGTGGTGATGGTAGAGAGGTGCATAAATTCATGAGTGGGATACATGGGGTGAACTCACAGCAACCCCACACCCAGAACCTGCAATGAACTTCAACAGCTCCCCGCTACCAGTAGCGTCTGAAAAGATTTCCAATGCCCCTGATTGTTACAGACATTCATAGACTGGAAAGGTTTAGAGAGATATCGGGTTGGACAAAGACCATAGATGAGCAGGGTGGCATGGTGGCATAACGGTAGAGACCCGGCTTCGATCCTGACTGTGGGTGCTTGTCTGTATGTAGTTTGTACGTTCTCCCCGTGACCTGCGTGGGTTTTCTCCGAGATCTTCAGTTTCCTCCCACACTCCAAAGATGTACAGATTTGTATGTTAATTGGGATGGGAGACATGTAAAATTGTCCCTAGTGTGTGCAGGATATCGTTAGTGTGCGGGGATCGCTGATCGGTGCGGACTTGGTGAGCCAAAGGGCCTGTTTCTGTGCTGTATCTCTAAACTAAACTAAATTAAGCTTAAACTAAAATATGGGCAGGTGGGTGGGGGAGGTGGCACTAACGGGCCTGTTTTTGGATATCTCTAGCTCTACGACAATTGGTCAGCGATCCTGAGCTGCTTCAGTATCTATCTCATTGGAGACCCTCGAACTATATTTATTCAGACTTTACCCTACTTGTATCTTGAACTAATTGTTATTCCCTTTATCATGTATCTGTACACTGTGGATATCTGTAATCATATATAGTCTTTCTGCTGACTGGTTAGGACGCAACAAAAGCTTTTCGTTGCACCTCGTGACAATAAAATAAACTAAACTATGACTCTATTCGAAAAACAATTTGAATGAATTTAAAGACTGTAATTTAAAACTAATTACAACCTTGTTAAATAATTAATATGTTAAGCTGATTAAAACAACTCGGTGGGATTACTGACCCCCATCAGATGAGGGGATTGTTGTTTGATCTGCCGGTTCTCTCGGGTGCGGAGCCCAAATGGCTGATGACTGGTGAATCTGGTCTGTCTCAGCACATCAGTGATGCACTACTGGGCACAGTGGGAAGTCGATGTCCTGGACAGGGAAGGGCTGTCCTCTAGGGCTTCCCTATGGAATCTCTGGCCACAGTTAAAGAATAATGTTGGCTCCCTATCCCTCACTCTCCATCCAGGAAAACAACCAAGGCACAGAGCGTAGGCGAGAGAACCATCTGTTGATGTTGGTATTTTATTGTCACGTGTACTGAGATGCAGTGGAATTTTTTTTATTTTAGTGTGCTCTCGAGTTAAATCATACCATACATGTGTACAATCTAGCCGTACACATGTTGTGCAAAAGAGAAAGGAAATAGAGTGCAGAATATAATGTTGCAGCTACATTAAAACATGTTTGTGCTTTAGCAGTGGTGGACTTGGATGAGGCAAGATTAAATGTAATCTGATCTCTTACCAATATGCATTTTGTAATTTTGAATCTGGTTTGGTTGTTGCGATCCTCCAAGATGTGATATCAGTAATTATCTTCTTGTAGAGTGTGCTGATGATATTCGGAGCATCTTAAGAGGGGGCCTGACCCAAAACCACACCTATCCATGTTCTCCAGCAATGCTGCCTGACCCGCTGAGTTACTCCAGCACTTTATGTCTTTTTGTGTAAACCATCATCTACAGTTTCTTGTCTCTATGTACGGGTGAACTTGCTTGCTGGTGGAATCAAAAAGCTTTTGCCTGCAATAGGACAACTTCCTTGCTAAAGCATCAGGGAAAGTGCAGAATGTAATGTTGTCATTGTATTACTTGTTTGCTCTGTTTTAATAAGGCTGTTGATATAGAAAATAGGTGCAGGAATGGGCCATTCGGCCCTTCGAGCCAGCACTGCCATTCAATATGATCATGGCTGATCATCCAAAATCAGTACCCCGTTCCTGCTTTCTCCCCATATCCCTTGATTCTGTTAGTCCTAAAAGCTATATCTAACCCGAATACGTCCAGTGAATTGGCCTCCACTGCCTTATGTGGCAGAGAATTCCACAGATTCACAACTTTCTGGGTGAAAAAGATTTTCCTCATCTCAGTCTTAAATGGCATACCCCTTATTCTTAAACTGGGATCCCTGGTTCTGGACTTCCCCAACATCGGGATTTTTTTCCTGCATCTATCCTGCCCAATCCCTTAAGACTTTTATATGTTTCTATAAGATCCCTTCTTATCCTCTATGAATTGGCAATCCACAAATATTGATCTAAGTGAACGGAATATAAGGTTGCTATTAACCTGAGTCAGTGGCACACTGGTGACAAATATGAACTTAAGTCCTAGTGCAACTGGGAGTTCTTTAAATGCCTTTGTTAAATTTGTAAAAGTCACCAGAAAACGACTGTGGATGCTGACTGCATTAAATGTCTAAGAGTGTCGCATCATTATGCAGAACCGATTGGATATGTTGGACGCTGAATACAAAAGCAGGGAAGTTTTAAATCATCAAAAAAACACTGGTAAGGGCACAGCAGGAATATTGCACCAAATTCTGGTCATTAAAATTTTTGGGAAGGTTGTGAAGTTTCCAGCGAGACTACAGAAAAGATTGATTGGTATGGATCCATGAATGTGGGATTTTATATGGAGAAGCTGGGGACTTAGTTTAGTTTTGAGATACAGAACGGAAACAGGCCCACCGGATCCGCACCGACCAGCAATCCCCGCATATTAACACTACCCTACAACCACTAGGGACAATTTTTACATTTACCAAGCCAATTAACCTACAAACCTGCACGTCTTTGGAGTGTCAGAGGAAACCGAAGATCTCGGAGAAAACCCACGTAGGTCACGGGGAGAACATACAAACTCCGTACAGACAGCACCCGCAGTCGGGATCGAACTCGGGTCTCCTGTCGCTGCATTCGCTGTAAGGCAGCAATTCTACCGCTGCGCCACCGTACCGCTGTTCTCTTGGAGCTGGAGCAGATTGAGGGGTAAAGGGTCATGGACCCAAGAAGTTAATTACCGATCTCTCCATGGATGGCATTTTCTGTTTTCATTCCAGTTTTCCAGCATCTGCAATTATTTTGCTTTTGCTACAAAATTAAGGGCAAAGTCACAGTTATACAGCACGGAAACAGGACACGTCCATGCTGACCTAAGGTGCCTACCTGAAGAAGTCCCATTGTCTGTTTGCTCCATGTCTCTCTATACCGCACCTTTCCATGTACCTGAGAACTCGTCTTTTAAACATTGTAATTGTACCTGCCTTCATCACTAGCAGTTCGTTCCACATGTTCACCATTCTTTATGGTTCTTTATTATCATGTATGCGTGGCACAGTGAACGTCTTTTGCACAACCCACAAAGGTGCAGTCGCCACATTTTGATGCTGTTTACAAGAAAATGTCCAAAGTCCGGTCCACAAGTTGGAAGTAAAGAACCATAAAGAACAATTCTCAATGTGGAAAAAGTTGTCTCTCAGGTCCCCTTTCAATAGTTTCCTTCTCTTATTCAATCTGTGCCCTCTAGTTTTATACTCCCCTATCCTGGGAAACAGATGGGACTATCTGCCTTATCTATACCCCATAAGGCCACCCCTCAACCTACTTTGCTCCGGGAAAGAAAATTCCCAGCCCATGAAATATCTCCTTATAGCTCAAGCTCTCCAGACACAGTAACATTCTTGTGAATCGCTTCTGCACCTTTTCCAGCACAATGATACCCTCCCTGTAGCTGGCTAACCAGAACTACTCAAATATTCCAAAGTGTGTTATCACCAATTACTTTTACAGTTGTAACATACAGTTGTAATGTGCAGAGAGCTGTTTTCATGGGTAGATCGTTAGTTTTGGTTTAGAGATGCAACATAGAAATGGGCCCTTTGCCCCACTGTGCGCAATGCAGATCATGGGTCACCTGTTCACACTAGTTCTATGTTAGCCCATTTTCTCATCCACTCCTTGCACACTAGGGGCAATTTTACAGAGGCCAATTAACCTGCAAACCCACACGTCCTCGGGTTGCGAGAGGGAACCGAAGCACCTGGAGGAAACTCACGTGGTCACAGGGAGAACGTGCAAACTCCACACGGACAGGATTGAATTCTGGTTTCTGGCAACTGTGCCACTGTGCCAGATGGTTGAAGGACCAAAGAAGGCATAACCCCGGATTATGGGAATGAAAAGGCGAATGAGTCCATCTAACCTCTTGTGGCCTAATGTTATCCGAGGAGGCCAGGAGCAATGCACAGCAAGGTAGTGTTTATCATTAACTAGTACAGACCCAGTGGGCCAAATGGCTTTGTTCTGAGATCCTTGATTTGTTGCTATGTCCATTTGCTGTACTAACCAAAGCAGGAGGCATAATTCCATTTCTTGCCTGATCACTATTTTTTTTGTCTCTTTGAGGTTTCAAAAAAAAAAGTCAAGTTGGTGAATATTTCCATCCAGATTGAATTTAATTTAGGATTTTATCATTTTGTGCATTCTCATGTATAATGATACAATTAAATGCTGTAATCAATGCTTAATGCCACTGTCACTGCCACTGCTTTGTCCTTTGTGTCAAAGTTAATAAAAGCTCCAACATTTGAGGTCAATTCCAATACAATTTCCTTCGTGTTTACTGATATCATTTTTTTTTAAATTCTTCCTTTTCAAATATTTAACTAATTCTCTTTGAAGTTGATGTCATCTATAATTTAAAGAATGTATGTCTTGCCAAACATCTCTGGGCCCACATTGTACCATAATTATTCTGGATATTTGCCGTTGGCATTTTATCAGTTGGGAGCCTGTTCTGATTTGGAGCAAGTGGTAATGATCTTAAGTAGGCACAAAACATTGGAGAATGCTGGAATCTTGCATGGAACACAGTGTTGGAGTAACTCAGCAGGTCAGGCAGCATCTCTGGTGGACATGGATATCTGGAGGACATGGATAGGTGAAGTATTTCAGATCGGGATCTTACTTTCGATTACTGTGCTTTCTACATGGGCACTGATATTGGATAGTTAGTTATCTGGCCATCCACTGTTGGTGCTTTCACTGGGTCTCAGGGACCATCTCCGGGGACCTTTGTTGAGATGTAAGAGGCCAGGCAAAGCTGGGACCATTTAACCTCTTGTTGGATGGACATGATCTGAGGTCAGGTGCGACACACAACAAGGGAAATGCGATTTGAATATTCCCTCCAAAGTGTGGCGCAGCGGTAGAGCTGCTGCCTAATGCCCCTGTCCCACTTAGGAAACCTGAACGGAAACCTCTGGAGACTTTGCGCCCCACCCAAGGTTTCCGTGAGGTTCCCAGAGGTTTTTGTCAGTCTCCCTACCTGTTTCCACTACCTGCAACCTCCGGCAACCACCTGCAACCTCCGGGAACCGCACGGAAACCTTGGGTGGGGCGCAAAGTCTCCAGAGGTTTCTGTTCAGGTTTCCTAAGTGGGACAGGGGCATTACTGTGCCAGAGACCCTGATTCGATCTAGGGGTGCTGTTTAACGGAGTTTGTACATTCTCTTTGTGACCACACGGGTTTTCTCTGGGTGCTCTGGTTTCCTCCCACACTCCGAGGACGTAAAGGTTTGTAGCTTAATTGGCTCTGGGGAAAATTGTAAATTGTCCCTAGTGTGTAATAGAGTGTTAATGTACAGGGTAATCACTGCCAGGCACGGACTCAGTGGGCCAAACGCCCTGATTCTGCGCTGTAACTTTAAAGTCTAAAGTAAATCAGTTAAACAAATCCCATGGGGTCGGCTGAAAGAATACAATTAATTCTTCAAATTATTTATTTACGATAAAAGGTGAAGGCAAATCATATAGAAGATGAAGGTGTGGAATGCGGAGTACAGCACTCCTGAGTGCGACACTGAAGCAGTGTTTGGTTTCCTGGTGACAGTGACCCAGGGTGACAGTCTCCCAGCTCTGTGTGTTTTATTATGGACCGTACACCACCCCGTGCCAACACCTATACTCCGTGCCTCTCTTCCTCTCCCCATAGATGCTGGGTCACATCCCGGAAAGAAAGCTTGTTTTTTTCTTTTTTTTTTTTCACTTTTAATTTAATTTTCATTTCAAGTTTTCGCATACCTTGTGTGTGTGTGTTATGAATGTTGGCAGGTCGGCCAATCTCCCCCCGGGGATGAATAAAGTTCCATCGTATCGAAAGCAAGAATTCTTTGATGATTGGTGCTAATTTATGTGTAGCTTCTGCTCATCCAGATGATGGGATAGCAGATGATGATTTTATGTTGCCAGGGCTTTGCAGAGCCTGGTGCTTTCTGATCTCAGCTGCAAGCATGTTAAGTGTCTGGAGCACCTTGTGTATACACCACAGGGGGTTGTTGTTCCTTGCCACGTACAGAAACTCTTGCTGGGGGAAAGCGCGCTAATGGTTGGTTGCAGCAGAAAATCAGCGTCTCCGATCCGACCCGCCTACTGCAATGAACTTTCTGAGGCAGAGGGTTTGAATGGTTTTAAGGACCATTTACACAGGTATATGGATAGGACAGGTTTAGAGGAATATATATATATGGGCCAAATGTAGGCAGGTGGGACCAGTGTAGATGGGACATGTTGACTAGTGTGGGCTACAGGGCCTGTTTCCATGTTGTAAGACGCTATGACTGTAGTCACCAGTTTTCACTCTTGTTCAGGGGTAGAGGGGGACTTATACTAGAGAGGTGAAGGTGGTCAGAATCTGCACCTCATGGGCCCTGGGTTTCTGAGTTGGAGCAACTACAAAGACATTCTTGCCCTCTCTCTGCTGCACCAACCTGTCTTATTTGTCCGTTCTTCATATGAACGAGGAAGTCCAGGCTAACCCTTGCATTTTGACTATGTCACATTGAAACCCTCATGTTCTCAGCTTGTTGTCAGCAGTCTGTGCTGGTAAAGTCATTTTGATGTAATTTTCTGGAGTAGCAAGCGTTGGAAGAATGGATGCCTCAAATTTATTTGATGGATTGTTTCAGTAACCTACTGCAACTGGTCCAATGATATACATTCTGGGACTATCACCATGGGTCGGTACATATCCTTTGGATTTCTCCGTTACAGTTGTCTGAGTAAATAAATTGTCAAAGAATCCGTTTGCCCAACCTCTCCTCTATTATACCATAATCCAGGCATCAACCTCTCTGCACCCTTTCTAAAGCCTCCACATCATTCCTGTAATGGATAACCACACCATACTCCCAAATGTTTTTTTATGAAGTTCCAACATGACTTCCTAAATCTTATATTCATTGTCTTGAATGGTGAAGGCCAGCATACCATCCCCTTTCTTTCCCACCCTATCTACATGTGTTACCACTTTCAGAGAGTAATGCCCCTGTCCCACTTAGGAAACCTGAACGGAAACCTCTGGAGACTTTGCACCCCACCCAAGGTTTCCGTGTGGTTCCCAGAGGTTACCGGAGGTTTTTGTCAGTCTCCCTACCTGCTTCCACTACCTGCAACCTCCGGCAATCACCTGCAACCTCTGGGAGCCGCATGGAAACCTTGGGTGGGGTGCAAAGTCTCCAGAGGTTTCCATTCAGGTTTCCTAAGTGGGACGGGGGCATTGTGAACTTGGATCCCCAAAATCCCTCTGAGCAGTGGCTGTCCCTTATTTAGCTCATGTGGGATCTTTTGAGGGACATTTCCCAAATTGTATCCCCATGAGCTAGGTTGCTAGCTCGTGGAGTAAGTTGTTGCAGCAAAGATCCAATCAATTTTAGAATATTGCGTGCTCCTAGCAACCAGCGGGCTCAGGTTCGTGAAACATCTGTCCTCATTAACAGGTGCGCCCTGTTGCTATGCCACCTCATACACAACCAGAAGGAGAACAAAATAAGCCTTATTAAGATGAACAATGATTATACACTGGGACCTGAGGTAATAAATGACGGACATGCTGTGTAAATGTTAAGACTGTAGGCAGAGCTGGCTGCTATTATGTAGAAGGGACAATGAATGTTGATGCTTTTAGTAATGTCCTAAAACCCTTTGTTATTTAATATGTGCTGTTTAGTGCAGTTCCTTGAGGGTTTTGTTCCTTTGAGAATTTATGAGCACAAAATGAAGTCACTTGGGATGTAGTGACACTGGTGAGATGAGGCGGTGTTCATGCGGCCTGCTGCTATTTTGAAACTCATTTGAAATCTGTAGCCTCCCTTTGATCTGGTATTTTGTTGGTTCACATGCTTGATCAATGGTGTTTTATCATTAATGTTTTATTATTATTAATGTTTAGTGTTTTCTGAGTCATTCGTAACTGTCACTGTATGTCATGTTGTCACTTGTGGGCAGAGCACCAAGGCAAATTCCTTGTATGTGAATACTTGGCCAATAAACTAAAGGGCCTGTCCCACGGGCATGCGAATCCATGCGGCAAGCGCGACCTAAAGGGCCGGTCCCTCCAGCATGCGCCTGCATGCGGCAAGCGCGACCTAACGTGGTCGCTTGAGCCGTACAGCCTCGCGGGGCCGGTCCCACTTCGATCGCCGGAGCCGTATGGAGTTGTGCGGAGCTGGTCCCGATATCGCGCGGGGCTCCGAAAAACTGACCGCAGCTGCCTCGACGCTGTACGTCACGCGCGAACCTCCCGTGGACTTCGCTCGCACTTCATGTCACTCACTCGACCTCTGCTTCTGGTTTGGTCGCGCTTGCCTCATGCAGGCGCATGCTGGTGGGACCGGCCCTTTAGATCGCGCTTGCCGCATGGAGTCGCATGCCCGTGGGACAGGCCCTTTACTTACTTACTTATTGAGGGGCAGGAGACCTGGAGGAGGTAGAGGCAGGGATGCAGGAATTGTTGCTTCTCTTGTCTGAAGGATACAATTATTCTGTTGATTACAACTGTATTTTATTTTAATTGAATGGCAAAGGATATCACAATCATTTCTGGTAAAGTTGTTGGCAAGGAAAGATGAGATGTTATTTATTCTGAATTCTAATCCAGCCTTTGTTTAAATTCATGATGCATTGGCAAGATAAAAATATCCTCCTTTCCCTTTCTGCTTTCCGCAAGAACCCTCCTCTGTGAATCCCTGGTCCGCTCATCCCTCCCACTCATCCCTCCCCGTCCTCTGGCAATCTCCCCTGCAACCGTAGGAGTTGTGACGCGTGTCCCTGCACCACCTCCTTCATTACCATCCAAGGATCTGAACAGCTCTTCCGGTGAGGCAGCTCCTCCAACCTGGTCGTCTGCATCCAGTGCTCCCAATGTGAGCTCCTTTGTATCGATCAGACGAAACCTAGGCAAGGCGACTATTTTGTAGAGCACCTGCACTCTGTCTGCCAACAGCAGTCTTGAGCTTCAGATTCACCTCCACCCCACTGTGGACACTGGACTTTGTCTATGGAATTTAATGCGCTACAGTGCTGAGGACTGTATTCTGTACTCTGTATCTTCCTCTTTGCTCCATCTATTGTACTTGAGTTTGACTAGATTGTATTCATGTGCAGTGTTTACTGATCTGAAGGGATAGCAAGCAGAACAAAGCCTTTCATACCTTGGTACATGTGACAAATAATTACCCAAATTTAAACCTCCCCTTCCCATTCCCAGACCAACCTGTCTGGCCTTGGCCTTCACTGCTAGAGTGTGGTCAAACGCAAATTAGAAGAACAGCTCCCTATATTGCCCTTGGGTAGTATACAGGCCCAATAGTATGAACATGGAATTTTCCAATTTGAGGTAACCCCCCATATTCCTGTACCATTCATACTGGTCCACCCATTATCTCTGTCCCTTTGTTCACCTTTTCTATCCCTGCACCCCCCTTCGCTACTAAGACTAGTTACTCTCCCCACCGAGTTTAATCTGCCCAGAGACCAGAGTTCGATCCTGACCTCAGGTGCTGCTTGTGTGGACTTTGTACGTTCTCTCTCTGAGGAAGAAGATTGGACTTTATTGCCTTCCATCACAGTAAGGACGGGAGGAATCCGCTGGTTATGTTAACTTTTGTGTAGTTGTGTGTCTTGTTGCTTTTTTTTAGTCTAGCTTTTTTAGTAATTCCTGATTGTGTGGTCACAACTTTCATCTTCCCAGTTAGGCTATGTTTTTGTTGCAACGTGCTTTTTTTTGGTTGTAATTCTCAAAGCAGCAGTCCCCATCTTCTTTTAAAACCAATTCTCTCCAAACTTTTGATAGTGACCAAAAGAGACCATTGGTTCAAGGGATTTTTCTGCAACAAATGTACAAACGATATATAAATGTAGTCAAGCAAAAACAAACTGTATATTTTATAATAGAAGTTAAAGTAATGCCTAATTTGGAGATACAACATTGAAACAGGCCCTTCACCCCGCCAACCATCAATAGTTCTATGTTATCCCCACTCTCTCATCCACTCCCTACACACTTGGGGCAATTTACAGAGGACCAATTAACCTACAAACCCGCACATCATCGTGATGTGAGAGGAAACTGAAGCACCTGGAGGTGGTCGCATAGGGGTAACATGCAAACTCCACACAGACGGCACCTGAGGTCAGGATTGAACCTGGGTCTCTGGTGCTGTGAGTCAGTGGACCTACCAGCTGTGCCACTGTACCACCCTCACACCAGCATGCTGCCATATATAATATGCCTAATATATTAATCTCTGGTTTCAGCGCCGTAGATGGCTGCTATTTGTGTACATTGGGTATGCAGCAAAAAATTTCTCTGTGCCTCATCACATGTGACAATAAAGTATTCCATTCTGTAAATCTTTATTTGCCAGTTTGCTATTCTTTTAGAATTTCAAAAAAGTAGAGACTGATCAGAGTTCAAGTCTGCTTTACTTATTGATAAGTATTTGTCCTTGATATGGAAGTTGATCATTATGAATAAAACATTTTTGCATGAGCTGCGCAACATTTTGTTGTAACCTATGAATGCTGATGGTGCAAGGTTATTTTCCACTCTTTCCAGTGCAGTCAGTATTCGGTAAATCATGCTGTGTAAATGAGTAGCGAGGAACTGCAGTCTTCAGTCTCAAGAAGGGTCTCGACCCGAAACGTCATCCATTCATAGAAACATAGAAATTAGGTGCAGGAGTAGGCCATTCGGCCCTTCGAGCCTGCATCGCCATTCAATATGATCATGCCTGATCATCCAACTCAGTATCCCGTACCTGCCTTCTCTCCATACCCCCTGATCCCCTTAGCCACAAGGGCCACATCTAAGTCCCTCTTAAATATAGCCAATGGACTGGCCTCAACTACCCTCTGTGGCAGAGAGTTCCAGAGATTCACCACTCTCTGTGTGAAAAAAGTTCTTCTCATCTCGGTTTTAAAGGATTTCCCCCTTATCCTTAAGCTGTGACCCCTTGTCCTGGACTTCCCTAACATCAGGAACAATCTTCCTGCATCTAGCCTGTCCAACCCCTTAAGAATTTTGTAAGTTTCTATAAGATCCCCTCTCAATCTCCTAAATTCTAGAGAGTATAAACCAAGTCTATCCAGTCTTTCTTCATAAGACAGTCCTGACATCCCAGGAATCAGTCTGGTGAACCGTCTCTGCACTCCCTCTATGGCAATAATGTCCTTCCTCAGATTTGGAGACCAAAACTGTACGCAATACTCCAGGTGTGGTCTCACCAAGACCCTGTACAACTGCAGTAGAACCTCCCTGCTCCTATACTCAAATCCTTTTGCAATGAAAGCCAACATACCATTCGCTTTCTTTACTGCCTTCTGCACCTGCATGCCTACCTTCAATGACTGGTGTACCATGACACCCAGGTCTCGCTGCATCTCCCCCTTTTCCCAATCGGCCACCATTTAGATAATAGTCTGCTTTCCCGTTTTTGCCACCAAAATGGATAACCTCACATTTATCCCCATTATACTGCATCTGCCAAACATTTGCCCACTCATCCAGCCTATCCAAGTCACCTTGCAGTCTCCTAGCATCCTCCTCACATCTAACACTGCCCCCCAGCTTAGTGTCATCCGCAAACTTGGAGATATTGCCTTCAATTCCCTCATCCAGATCATTAATATATATTGTAAATAGCTGGGGTCCCAGCACTGAGCCTTGCGGTACCCCATTAGTCACTGCCTGCCATTGTGAAAAGGACCCGTTTACTCCTATTCTTTGCTTCCTGTTTGCCAGCCAGTTCTCTATCCACATCAATACTGAACCCCCAATGCCTTGTGCTTTAAGTTTGTATACTAATCTCTTATGTGGGACCTTGTCGAAAGCCTTCTGGAAGTCCAGATACACCACATCCACTGGTTCTCCCCTATCCACGCTACTAGTTACATCCTCGAAAAATTCTATAAGATTCGTCAGACATGATTTACCTTTCGTAAATCCATGCTGACTTTGTCCAATGATTTCACCACTTTCCAAATGTGCTGCTATCCCATCTTTAATAACTGACTCTAGCATTTTCCCCACTACCGATGTTAGACTAACTGGTCTGTAATTCCCCATTTTCTCTCTCCCTCCCTTCTTAAAAAGTGGGGTTACGTTTGCTACCCGCCAATCTTCAGGAACTACTCCAGAATCCAAAGAGTTTTGAAAGATTATTACTAATACATCCACTATTTCTGGAGCTACTTCCTTAAGTACTCTGGGATGCAGCCTATCTGGCCCTGGGGATTTATCGGCCTTTAATCCATTCAATTTACCCAACACCACTTCCCGGCTAACCTGGATTTCACTCAATTCCTCCAACTCCTTTGACCCGCGGTCCCCTGCTATTTCCGGCAAATTATTTATGTCTTCCTTAGTGAAGACGGAACCAAAGTAGTTATTCAATTGGTCCGCCATATCCTTGTTCCCCATGATCAACTCACCTGTTTCTGACTGCAAGGGACCTACATTTGTTTTAACTAATCTCTTTCTTTTCTGACAGACCTAGTTCTGAACAGAACTAATTCCTTCTCTCCAGAGATGCTGCATGTCCCGCTGAGTTACTCCAGCTTTTTCGTGTCTATCTAGGGCTGTGTAAATGATGTGGCTTCACTCCAATCTCGACAGCACATGCTTCATCTCCAGTACATATTGGGTCTTTGTGAGTGCCTGCAGTTCAGCACCAAGTGGCAGGTTTCTCGTCCTGCTGCAGTTTATTTTCCATCAAATCTAACCAAAATCACTTCACTCCAGGCCCAACAATCCATTGGCAATGTCTAGGCTGGGTTTGAACGCTGGCATCAGAAATAAAAACACAGCCACATGATGTACTGCACAATATTTTCCCTCTTGTTAAAAGTTGCTGAGCCAGTTGTCATATTGATCTATAGCAAGGGTTCCCAACCTGGGGTAAATTTACCCCCAGGGGTAAATGCCACCTACCCAGGGGGTACATTTGTTGATTCTGGATTTGTACATATTTTTTCTCATTGACTGACTGTGTTTGGTTCGGCTATACCGGCATCCGTTCATCATTAGTTGTTCATAAATAAGTGAAATAACGTTGAAAAAGGTTGGGAACCCCTGATCTATAGTATTTCTTCATTTCAGAAGAGAACGTTCTTTCATGCATCTTATTTTCACCAACAGAGGAGGAGTGCAGGGTAAAGGATTTAATGGGAATCTAAGGGGTAACTTTTTCACACAAAGGGTGGTGGGTGTATGGAATTAGCAGCCAAAGGAGGTAGTTGAGGCTAGGTCTATCAGAACATTTAAGAAATGGTTAAACAGGTACTTAGGATAGGGATATGGGGCCAATGCAGGCAGGTGAGACTAGTGTAAATGGGACATGTTGGCCGGAGTGGGCAAGTTGGGCTGAAGGGCCTGTTTCCACATTGCTGCCTGTCCCGCTGAGTTATTCTAGCATTTTGTGTCTATCTTCCACCTATGACTTACCAACTCTTGCCTCACCCTTCCTCCTACCCCTTTCTCCCAGCTGTCTCCCCTCTACTCCAGTCTGAAGAAGGTCCGCTGAGTTCCTCCAGCTATTTATTACTTTGCACAACTCCAGCAGCTACTATCTCTCTTTTGTCTGGCCAAATTTAAAATCTGACAAACATTTGAAATGCAGTGAGCTGCCTGTGGTGAGAGTATATTACAGTTGTAATGCTCAGAGGAACTGGGAAAGTTTCTCCCAAAGACTATTGAAAGAACAATCATCTCTCACAAAGCAAAATAAACAAATCCTGGAAATCTGAAACATTGACAGAGAATGCTGCAGACAGGACAATAGGGCTGATGCATTTGCAGATAAGTTTCAATGGCCTGCAAAGGGCAGTGCAGTGGCGCAGCAGTAGAGTTGCTGCCTTACAGAGCCAGATACCCAGGTTCTATCCAGATTTGGATTAGATTAGATGACATTACATTTTATTTGTTGTCACTTGAACCCAGAGGTTCAAACAAAATTTAGTTTCTGCAGTCATACAAACAAGAAGAAGAACCAAGACACAACACAATTTACACAAACATCCATCACAGTGAATTCCTTCTCACTGTGATGGAAGGCAAAGTCTTATCTCTCTCTGCACTCCCCATTCTCCTCCCGATGTCAAAGTCCAAGCCCCCGGCGGGCGATGGTAAATAAGTCCCACGGCACTAAAGCCGAGCCGGGCGATGCAAGGCCGCGCTCCGGGTCTTGATGTTGGAGCCCCCGGCGGGCGCTAGCAACTCCCGCGGCAATTTGAAGCCGCGCCGGGCGATGTAAGGCCACGCTCCAGGTAATTTTCAACCCGGCAACTGGGCCAGGAGAAGTTGCCGTTGCCGTTGCGGAAGACTATGGGTGCTGTCTGTACGGAGTTTGTGCGTTCTACCTGAGACCACGTGGGTTTTCTCCAGGGGTTCCAGTATCCTCCCACACTCCAAAGACGTACAGATATGTAGGTTAATTGGCTTTGGTAAAAATCTGAAAATTGTCCTAGTGAGTGTGGGATAGTGTTGGGGTATGTGGTGATTACTGGTTGGATTGGCACAGACCTGGTGGGCTGAAGGGCCTGTTTCTACTCTGTATCTCTGAAGTCTAAAATAAACGCTAAAGTTGTACTTTTTGTTGAACAGCACCCCGTGGCCCTGAAAATGTATTTCTACATGTTGTGAGTATTATTTGTGCCGATAATTAGATTTGGAAGTTTAAAAAAAAAACAATTTTCCCCCAATTTTACACTGATCTCTCAAGTAATCCATATGCATTTCATAATTATTATTGTGCTAAATATGTATCTTTTAAATATAATTCATACTTTCTTCTTTGGAGTGGGCAGTTCAAACACTGTGTGCCTCGGTGAGAACTCTCCAGTTTAATTGAAGAGTAGCAGTCTAGTGTGACTTGCTTACATTGATGTAGGTGATGCCTTGTTGGATTAAAAATCACATTAGAATAAATACGTTTTTGAAAATATTTCAATATGTTCATTTGCACTTTGCTGGTGGTGCATCTAGGAGAGCTCCTGCGTCACAGTACCAGAGACCAGGGTTCGATCCTGACCTCGGGTGCTGTCTACATGGAGTTAGCAAATTCTCTCTGTGACCGGGTGGCTTTCCTTTGGATGCTCGGATTTTACGGTTTCTTCCCTCATCCCAAAGACATGCGGGTTTGTAGGTTAATTGGCCACTGTAAATTGCCCATCGATGTAAGGCGTGGATGGGAAAATGGGATAATATAACACCTATGGGAATAGGTGATCGAAGGTCAGTGTGGACTCGGTGGGCTGAAGGGCCTGTTTTCATGCTTTCTCCCAAAACTAAACAAAAGCTGTCGCCATTGTAAAATGCTCCCAAATATATGATGGATAGGAAAGGAAGGAACACAAAATACATAATATAGAGGAAATAAATGCATGGAGCAATGTTCTGATTGTGTGTGCAGTGGATCAAATATGGACTGCGTATGATAAGCAAGAGGAGATTAAATCATTGCTTATTTATTATTGAGTGTAGGAAGCATTGGAATCAGTTTTGTTTGTTAATTGAGCTGCAGTCATCATGTGTTGGTACATGACGAAACTGGAGGTTTAGGAATGTGCTGTTCTTAAAATACAGAAAATTTTGAATAATCATTAAATATTTTCAATTAGATAATGGAGGGCATCCAAGAATACTTGAGGCATTGGGAGAGCGGTGGCTGAAAGTGTTTCACAGCTCATTGGCTTCATGCTAAGCGAAGATTGGAAAAGAGCTACTATTATTGCAGTCTTGGTTTAAAAAAAAACCTTAGATACACAACATTGGAAGGTATAGCAGGCCTATTAACCTGACAGCTGTAATCAGGTATAACATTTCTGCACTGTGAGCTATAGATAATCAGATGCTGAAGTTTCTGACATTGGGAAGTATGAAATTATAAATATCTCGCTTTGAATACATTTTTGAGATTGTTTGACACCCTCATCTGTGCAATTCTCCCTCCAGAACGTATTAGTCAATAACTATTCCAGTGTTGTACACATGAAGTTATATTACAATGGATGCCATTTTGAAATTGGTCAATTTTGTTTTGTGATGTCATATGCAGGGAAAAATTGAACTGAGAAAAATCCAGTGTCAAAGTTTAGTGAAACATCCTTCTATTTATTTGCAGTTCTTAGCTTTATGCACAAAATTAGCCATTATAGCGAAGTAGCTGAAATGTTTTAATTTCACAGCCCTGTGTCGGTGTTGTTTTATCAGCAGTAATAAAAGGTTATTCTGTGCAATTGATATTTAAACTGTAGAGGGCAGCCCGGTGGCACAGCAGGCATGTGACATTTTGATTTGGATCAAGTGCAGCAGCTTGCATTTTTACGGCCATCTACTCTGGGCGAAGAATGAATTGGCGACCAGTACTCTAAAGATTTCCATAAACGTAGTTGAACATCTCGAATAGCACTGGAAAGCAGTATCTACGTTGTAGATGATGCACAGGCTGACTCAACATTGTGGAACCTGGTCTTCTCAGGAAAAGCTGGGACCAAATAACTGGAACCTTGAATGTCAGTGTGCATGAAGAACAACAAGACTCCATCCCAAACTCTGGCACGACACATTCCAGATTTCAATCAGACTTTGTGTAAAAAAAAAACTTGCCCATCAGATCCTTTTTGAAACACCACCCTCTCACATTAAATTTATGCCCTTCTTGTTTTTGATACCACCAGAATGGGTTAAAGATGAAGTTGTTGAGGCAGGTGCAATACTTTTTCACATTTAACATTGAACAGTTACATGGATATGAAAAAATAGAGGGTTTGTATCAAATGTGGACAAATGGAGCCAGCTTAGATAGGGCATCTTTGTCAGTATGGACGAGATGGGCTGAAGGGCCGTTGACATGCTGTCTGTCTAATTCGGTGATTTTATGACTGAGCTGATACAGTATTTATTGTCAAGCTGTCAATTTATCTATGTATAGGAACGGTTTAGAGGGATTTGGGACAAACGTGTCAGGCGGGACTAATGACGAACGGGCATCTTGCACATGCCGAGTTATTTGTTGGAAAAATGTTTAAAAGTTAATTTGGAATCTTTCTCTCTCACACACATTAGGTTACATTTTTCTGGTGCCATGAATGTAAACCACAATTTCATGGGCACTTATTAGGCATTGCTGCTGCTAATAACTAGTTTTCTTGAGCAAGAGCACAATGTCCGGTCCATAATGTTGCGATGTGTACTGAGGCAGCTCATTAGACCAATCTGGGCTCGAAAACTCCTATGAAAGATGTTGGGATTCTGTACAATCACTGGTTCTTGATTCTTGAAATTCTCTTTACCCCTCTATTCTTGCTTTCTCGTACGAACGAGCACCGCTATTTATGCCGGTACATCAAGCAGAGCGACCCAGAGGTGCGTCAATGTTGAAACTCTTCAGGGGTGTTTCAAGAGAGTCTTTGAATCTCTTTTTAAGTTTTCAGTTCAGTTTATTGTCACGTGTACCAAGGTACAGTGAAAAGCTTATGTTGTGTGCTAACCAGCCAGCAGAAGGACAATACACAATCACAATCGAGCCAATCACAGTGTACAGACACATGATAAGGGAGTAACGTTTTGTGCAAGACAAATCCAATCAAAGATAGTCTGAGGGTCCCCGATGAGATGGATAGTAGTTCAGTACTGCACTCTGGGTATGGTTGGATGGTTCAGTTTCTGGCCAGCATTTGATGCTTTGTAAACAGTCAGCTTGCCTGAGTTGAACAAACTGCTGGTTGCAATAAACCACAAGATATCCTGGCACTGTATGTTTTCAACAACTAATTGGCTGGCTCCATGACCTTTTCACGTTGCCTGATATCTCAGAAGCAGTAAAATGACTGTAACTGAGTTAATAGCACAGATTTGGTGCAAGGCTTGTTGTGTTGGTGCTCATGACAAAGCAGCCCAAATGGGTCCTGATTTGGCAAATAATTTTCCCTGGCTTATTTCTGTTTATGGGAATTATATTATTCACGGTACTGCCCTGGGAGTTGGGGATGTTTTTACATTACAATTAAAGCTTAAAGTACTTGTGCTGTAACACCAGGATAAACGCTCAACCAAGAAAACCAAACCCAAAGCCAAAGTACCATCTAACTGAATAAGCCAACTTATGCTGAGGACAATAACAAACTCCATATGCAATAGACAGCGACCTACATGTTAGAATAGAATAGAATGCCTTTTGTTGTCATTCAAACAGCTTGGTTAGACAGAAATTGCATTTTCTACTGTCTTAACAGACCTACATGTTAACAAGCTCATTAAAAAAAAAACTGATTATGTGGATGCAAGTATATCATTTGGGTTACATCAAATGGGCAAACACTCCCTTCTAATGATAAGCATTTGGCATTGAAAGTCCCAAAGGTGCACTCCTGTTCAGAGTATCCTCGGTGCCAAACCCAGTTAATCATTTTTGCTTCAAATATGGCAACCTTATTGAAATTATCTTGTCAATAATGTATAAAAGTAAGTTACATATTTCAATGCTCTTAGAAGAGCTTATTGAATCATTTCTGATTATAATATTATTTTCCTACAATTCCAGATCTGTATCCTTTTTACCTTCCAACTTTGGGATGGTATTATGGATCCCAGTAGTCAGTGGGAGTTGAAGGCAGGAATATGTATCAAGATCACAGGTGGCTGCAACAATATTTGGAATATTGCGTGCAGTTACAGTCACCACATTACAGGAAGGATGTGGTCTCTCTTGTTCACCAACAGCATTGGTGCCCTCCCATTTACTGTATCTGTCCTACACTATTTGACTTCCATGAATGCAGCACCTTGCACCTGTCGGGATTAAATTCCATTTGCTGAGCCTCCGCCCAACTTTCATCCCCCTCTTGTTGGTGCCTTCAACAATCTTCCTCCCCATCCACAGACCCATCCATTTTCCAGTCATCTGCAAACTTACAAATCATACGCCTGACGTTCACATCAAAGTTTGGCTCCAGTCAGCCAGCTTACCCTAACATCAGAACCTGCCTATCACACAAAATTAGTCAAGTGCCTTACCAAAGCCCATATAAATGAGCCTACAGATCAAGTCAGACAGTGTTAGTGTACGGGGATCATTGGTCAGTGCAGACTTGGTGGGTCAAAAAGCCGGTTTCTGTGCTGTATCTCGAAACGAAACGAAACTAACACCTATTCCTTTTCTCCAGAGATGCTGTTTGACCCACTGAGGTACTCCAGCATTTTGTGTCAAGTCAAGTGAGTTTATTGTCATGTGTCCCTGATAGGACAATGAAATTCTTGCTTTGCTTCAGCACACAGAACATAGTAGGCATTTACTACAAAACAGATCAGTGTGTCCATATACCATAATATAAATATATACATACATGAATAAATAAACTGATATAAACTGATTATCCGAAAAACTGATGGGTGTCCATCTCCCGTATAAACACCATCTGCCACCTGGCCTTCATTAGTCTTAGTATCGGCTTAAAGAGTCTAAATTACTCTTTTGCTGGAACATTCATCCAAGTATGCAAAAGGCTCTAAATTTCAGGTGACAATAAATCCCATTGACGGCTATTTATTTTCTATTTTCCTCGACTATCTAATGTCATATTATTGAACCCTTTGTATATCCTCAGTATGGGTGATGTGGTATTTATGTGAACGTCATGTATGTAAGTGAAAACTAGGCCTGGTTGGTTTGTCACTCAGCATGAGGTGCAGTGCTCTGTCTCCTGGTTCAGTGATCCACTGTGACTGGTATCAAATGTGGCTTTGTTTTTGCTTCCTCTGATTCTTTTATCCTTCGGCACTCGCTCAACGGCTGCATGTTGATGTGTAATTTAAGCGATGGAGAATTGATTAAAGCAAAACAAATCAATGCTGTCATCTTCGCAAAACTAACACAGACCAATCCTCTAAAAGAGCAGGCAGAAATATGAATTCCTTGGCCGGCATTCTAACAGACATCCATTTGTAAACTTCTCATAGCTTTGGCTTTGTGACCTTCTCTACTGTCTCAATCATTTGAGGCCTCTTCCTGGTGTGGTGTGTAGCAGAGGTGAACAGGGATCATTTAATGATGGTGCTTCTGGCTTAGAATTTATAGAAGCATGGGACCCATACACAAATAAAAACATTTCTTTCATCGAACGTGTCCAAAGACAGGCAGCTCGATTTGTTACTAACACCTATGAGAGAGAGAGAAGCGAGTGTCACCAGACTTCTGAATTCTCTGGGGTGGAACCCTCTCCAAGACAGACGTGAAGCTCACCGTTTGACCTGTTTTTACAAAATGTTAAATGGCCAGCTCGACATAGGTTACAAGACCTACACCAAACCCAAACCAATTAGGAGCAGACGAGGGCATTCGATCCAATTTGTGATCCCAGCTACAAAGACAGATGTGTACAGCAATTCATTCTTCCCCCGCACAATTAAAGCATGGAATAATCTCCACCCAACTATAGTTACCCAACCAGATGCAACTACATTTAAAGTAGCTCTTTCTTCCCAATAACCCTTTCTGGCTTAAGCCCTCCCTTCACCACCTCCAGTTTAAATTCCATTTGGAATATTTTGGAGGACCAAGAAACCAAGAAGCAAGAATCATACAGCAGAGAAACATGACCTCACAGCCCCGCTCGTCCATGCTGACCATGCTGTATATCTATGTTGATCTCATGTGCCTGCATTAGGGCCTGTATCCCACCATGCCTTTCCTATGGAGGTACCTGCCCAAATGCCACCTGACTGTAATTGTAGTTGCCTCAATCACCTCCCCAGGCAACTTGTTTAATATAATCGTCACCTGCTGAGAGAAACGCAGCCCCTCGGTTCCACAGACCTCCTCTTTCATATTAAACCTGAGCCCATTGTTCAAGAATTAGGACGGCATGGTGGAGCAGCAGTGGAGTTGCTGCCTTACAGCACCAGAGATCCTGGTTCGATTCTGACTAAACATAGACATAGAAAATAGGTGCAGGAGGAGGCCATTCGGCCCTTCGTGCCAGCACCACCATTCATTGTGATCATGGCTGGTCATCCCCAATCAATAACCCGTGCCTGCCTTCTCCCCCTATCCCTTGATTCCACTAGCCCCTAGAACCCTGACTACTGACTACTGGTGCTGTCTGAACGGCGTTTGTACGTTCTCCCCGTGGGTTTTCCCCGGGTGCTTGGTTTCCTCCCACAAAGACGTACAGGATCGTGGGATAATTGGCTTCGGTAAAATTGTAAATTGTCCCTAGTGTGTCAGATAGTGTTAGTGTACGAGGTTCATTGGTCGGTGCAGGCTTGGTGGGTCAAAGAGCCCGTTTCTGCACTGTATCTCCAAACGAAACTTAGTTAAATCTCTCTCCCAGGGATAAAGACTCTACCTACCCTATCTATGCCCTCCATCATTTTATAAGCTGCTATAACATCACAACTCCTGGGACGAAACCCAGCCTTTCCATTTCCTTTATGATGCAATTTGGAAAGTTCCACCAGGGCAGGACATGCACAGTGAATGACTGCCTTCTTCAATTTTCTTCATCACCTCCTCAAAAGGACTGAACCAGGCGTGTGAGACACTATCTCCCCTGCACAAAACCATGCTGCATCCCAATCACTCCCTGCCTTTCCAAGTGAATATAAATTCTGTCCCTCAGAATCATCTCCTACAACCCTCTTACCGTTTACTTGCTCTGCACGTATGGAAATGGAATTATTCTTATTCTCGCCCTACTTTTCTATTTTCCTCTCGACACTCAGTCTGCTTCTGACTTGCATCATTAACGATATTTGCCTGATGTTTCATTTTACTTTGGATTTTTTCACTATTAAGGTAAAGCTCCATTTTCCCACTTCTGAATGTTACTAGCCTTCCCCCTCCCCCACCTCTCTGTTGCTCTGTTGCATTGTTTTGCCGACCAGTGTTCGATTCCAAATAACCCAGGCCAGACATCCCACCGACCAATGCTTCTGATCAGGTCACAGATTTATGGATAGCTTCATCAGGCTTGGCTGATATTATGCAGCCTTGGCAATTTTCTATCTGTTTTTTTAAGCATTGTAATTACCAGGACCAGAATAGATGTCAAAATAGATTTGGGTTACAAATCTACAGGTCTCATTGTCAGCGTAGTCTTGCTATTGGGTGTAATTGGCTGGTTTAACATTTTTCTGTGGGGGAACGTGACAGTATTTCGGTACTTCTTGAGGTTCATTGACTTTTCCGAATTCTGATATTAGCAAGAGGCAGATTGAACGAATATTGTGTTTAAATGCTTGAATCATCGAGATGCTGCAGTTTAGAGGAATTTTCATTGAATGTTTGCCTGCATGCTGATTGTCAGTCAGTATTCAGTGCAAGCACGAGACAGTCTGCCCAGCAGCCCCTGAAGTCCTTTTATCACTGGGGCAATGGGTGCGGCATCATCAGCAAACTGGAGTTCCCCAATAAGCATAATTCACACCTTCATCTTGGCTTTCAACCTTACTAGATTAAAAGCTTCCCATCGCTACTGGCTGAAAACACTCTCCTTCCATGTCTGTCGGGAAGGGAAAGGACAGAAGGGCAGATAGGATAGACTGTTTTTTAGTTTTATAGATACAGCGCGGACTCAGGCCCTTCGGCCCATCAAGTCCGCGCTGACCAACGATCTCCGTGCACTAGCGCTATCGGACTCACTGGGGAACAATTTACACTTTTTACCAAAGCCAATAAACCAACAAGCCTGCCCGTCATTGGACTGCGGGAGGAAACCGACAGTCACGGGGAGAACGTACAAACTCCGTACAGTCAGGATCAAACCCGGGTGTCTGGAGTTGTGAGGCAGCAACTCTACTGCTGTGCCATTGTGCCACCCTGCTGTTGTCATGGGTCAGGACACCCACTCCCCCTTGAAGTCGCCCGAAACACCACTACGCTGGAAACTGTCAACAAGTTCACCTACCTTGGATCTATGGTGACTGATAGCCTCTCTTGTGATGAAGAAATCAACTCGTATATGGGGATGGCAGCAGTCACATTTGGTAGGCTGGACAAACAGGCATGGAACAGCAGGAAACCTGCAATCAAAACCAAGATAACTGTTCACCAAGAGTGCTTCTTGAGCACGTTACTATACAGCAGTGTAGCTTGGACGACCAATCCACATCAAAAACGAAAATTGAATAATTCAAAATGTTGCCTTCGAGGCATCCCGGGAGTTTCTTGGCAGGGTAGAATCACCATTGAATCTGACCTCTCCCTGACCAACATGCCGAGCAATTCACAAACAGAAGTGTCTCTCCTGGCTTGGACATGTACACAGGATGGAAAATGGATGCATCCCCAAGGATTGCAGCGAATTGGGGAAGCAGCCCAGGTCATTACACAAACCAACCTCCTTTCTATTGAAGGTAGACACAAAATGCTGGAGTAACTCAGTGGGACAGGCAGCATCTCTGGAGGGAAGGAATGGGTGACGTTTTGGGTCGAGACACTTCTTCAGACACCCTTCTATTGACTCCATTTATACCTGACGCTGCCTCTGCAAGGCCAACAGCATAATTAACGATGAGTCGCACCCATGCCAATCAAGCCATCCTCTGCTCTTGTCCTTCTGGGTGATCGAAGATGGTGGATTAAAGGTCCCTCGGCGATTTGCAGCGGGGCATCCTGTAGAGTGTGTGCACTGCGGCTATTGGTGTGGTGGTGGGAGGGAGGAGATGAGTGTTTAAGTCAAAGAGTTATGTAGGGACACGGCATAGTAACAGACTCTTGCGTCCACGCCAATCCTCAAGTACTCATTAACACTAATCCCATCCTATCCAATTTCAATCTCCCTCTCCATCCCATCAACTCCCCAGATACAACCACTCACTTCCACATTGGAGTCACCGGAAAATGTGCCGACTCCACACATAGTATCGGAATCAACATTCATTTCTATTACAATTTCTATTAGATATGAGATCATGGATGACTAATTGTCAAACTGTTGATCAATAGGTTCCATGTAATGGCATCTGGGGAGAAAGTAAGAAGCACCAGCCACTAAACGTTGTTTCAGCGGCTATCATGTTTCAGTAATGGATGTTCTGTGTGAATAGGAAGCATTTAAAATGCAACACTTTTGAAATCACGGAGGAGAGGGATGAGTGAGGAAAAGAGATGGTTAGCACAATGTTCAGAAGAGGAATTGAGTTTCTGGGACAAGGAGGAATAGTCCAATGGATAGTACTTGGCAAAAGTAACAAAGCTGAAAGGACAGTTGTTTATTTAACACAAATGGATTACATTTTATATGCTCTGAAAGTCAGGAAAGTCTTGTATATGTTATGTTACCACAATAATTGTCTTCACCGCTCCTATCTGACCACTCTATCTTTAGCCTCCTTCACCGTTCTAACAAAACTCAACATAAACTCAAAGGACCGCATCTGATGTTCCCAATGACCACGTTACAGACCACAACACTCAACACTGAATGTAACAATTGCAGATAACCAGCCTTTACTATCTATGCTAGGGCTGGCCGGCCTGGATGTCAGACCATCAATCTGCAAGACTAACTCAGATTTCTTCTCACCAGAAGCGATGCCTGACGTGCAGGATATTTCCAGCATTCTGTTTTATTTTATATTGCCGGGAATGACAGCGATTGTTATATCACAGCTCCGTCCATTTTCCTGTCCTGATTCATCTCCCGCTATTCACAGCTCGCCCAGGCAGTTGAAGTGTGATCAATAAGTCTTCCCCCCGCCATCCCCCAGCCAGCACCACCATCTTGGTCTTTGTCTATCACAGGCATTCCCTTTGCTCTCTCCATCCCTCCCTCTTCTCCGCAACTTAAAGCAGATTTGATCTGAAATGTTTTCTGCTACTTAGCAGTTTGTTTTTATTTTAGATTTCCAGCATCTATGACTAATTTTGCCTTTTGATTCTGCAACCAGTAACATTTCATCGATTACAGTAATCCCAAATCCCATCCTTTCATAAATTCATCGTATTTAATGTCTAGACTTTAGAGATACAGCGGGGAAACAGGCCCTTTGGCCCACCGAGTCCGTGTCGATCAGCGATCATCCCGTACACTAGCACTCTCCTACTTGGTACAATTTACAATTTTTACCAAAGCCAATTAACCCTACAAACCTGTATGCCTTTAGGAGTGTGGGAGGAAACCAGGGCACCCGGAGAAAAACCCATGCGGTCAGATTCAGATTCAGATTCAATTTTAATTGTCATTGTCAGTGTACAGTACAGAGACAACGAAATGCATTTAGCATCTCCCTGGAAGAGCGACATAGCAAACAATTTGAATAAATAATAATAAGTGTCCGGGGGGGGGGGGGGGGTGGTGATTGGCAGTCATCGAGGTACGTTGTTGAGTAGAGTGACAGCCGCCGGAAAGAAGCTGTTCCTCGACCTGCTGGTTTGGCAACGGAGAGACCTGTAGCGCCTCCCGGATGGTAGGAGGGTAAACAGTCCATGGTTGGGGTGAGAGCAGTCCTTGGCGATGCTGAGCGCCCTCCGCAGAGCGCTTGCTTTGGACAGACTCAATGGAGGGGAGCGAGGAACCGGTCTTAAATGATGCGTTGGACAATTTTCACCACCCTCTGCAATGCCTTCCGGTCAGAGACAGAGCAGTTGCCATACCATACTGTGATGCAGTTGGTAAGGATGCTCTCGATGGTGCAGCGGTAGAAGTTCACCAGGATCTGAGGAGACAGATGGACCTTCTTCAGTCTCCTCAGGAAGAAAAGACGCTGATGAGCCTTCTTGATCAGAGTAGAGGTATTGTGGGTCCAAGTGGGTCACAAGGAGAACGTACAACTCAGCACAGATAGCAGCCATAGTGTGGGTTGAACCCGGGTCTCTGGCGCTGTTCCGCCCTTACTGTACTTCAAGTTACCAGTTGTAGGCACTACCAATAAATCTTTGTTTTTGTGTCATGCACAGGACGCTAAACATATTTCTAGCTTTCTCTGTTGCTGTCAAAATTCAAATCCTGGTTTGCGCTGGTAATTTGCCAAATTATCTCAACATTCTGGGAATATTAATCGTGGTTATCAGGAAGAAATTTCGCACAATTTCCTGTAAATTAACATTTCAGAAATATTTGACCGGCATTGCTCAGATGTCCATTTAATTACTGATGTGGGTAGTTGTGTCACCATCACTGCCTGGTGATGGAGCGACTGGCCAGAGCACTGTTAGTTTAGTTTAGATGATCAGGCATGATCATACTGAATGAAGGTGCTGGCTCAAAGGGCCAAATGGCCTACTCCTGCACCTATTTTCTATGTTTCCTATATTTCGTTTTGAGATACAGACAGGCCCTTCGGCCCACCGAGTCTGCACCGACCAGCGATCCCACTGAGTTACTCCAGCACCTGGTGTCTATCATTGTAGTGCATTAGTTCCATAGGCAAATGTCTACAATGGGGTAGAGGTGAATCAGGCAGTGCCCTAACTTATGGAAGGAACGTCCAGAAGTTCTAAGAATATAAAGATCACAATTTTGAATATCTCACAGCCAATAATTAAACACTTACATTAACAGTACCTAATTATAACCAAAGTTGATCAGTTTATTTCCATTATTGTACAAAGCCAAATGCTGCATTGGTCTATTGTGGCAAACGAGTCGGAGTTTAGAAATTGAGTCAAGAATGTTTAATTGTGGGATATAGAAACATAGAAAATAGGAGCAGGAGGAGGCCATTCGGCCCTTCGAGCCAGCACTGCCATTCATTGTGATCATGGCTGAATGTCCCCAATCAATAACCCATGCCTGCCTCCTCCCCATATCCCTTGATTCCACTAGCCCCTATAGCTCTATCTAACTCTCTCTTAAATCCACCCAGTTATTTGACAACAGTACATTGAAATTCTATGGCAGCTGCTTAACGGGCTGCAGTCGAGGTATTGTTACAATTGCACAGGTTGTTGGTGAGGCCACATTTAGACTACAGCGCAAGGTTTTGAACCTCTCACTTGAGTAGGATATACTTGCAACGCAGCCTAGAGATTTGCCAGGTTGATTCCTGGGATGCGAGGTTTGGCCCATTGACCACGGCTGAAGACTTTGGATCAATGTCCTTTGGAGTTTGGTGATCTTATTAAAAACATGGGATCCAAACAGGATGTGACTGGGGAGATGTTGAGATGTTTCCATGATTGCGAGTCGTGAATCAGGGAACATAGTTACAAGATGATTATTTAAAATCAGTGCGTGAGAATTTGTTCTTGCAAGATCATTCATCTCTCAAATTCTCAACCCTGGAGGGATATGGAAGATAAATTATTGGGGATATTAAAAGATAAGAGGAGGTAGATGAATATTTGGGGAACTGGGGCCACGACGATACTGAATGGCAGGCAGTCTTGAGGGGCCGATTGGAACTTCTTTTTTCTTGTGCCAATTTATGGAACCCCTGAGCCAACTGCTTCAGTATAGAGTCCCAGTATAGGCATAAATATTTTGTTTCATTCACTTCCTTCGCACATTAAGGGATGGCCCCCCTCCCCCCCCCCCCCCCCCCCCCCCCCCCCCCCCCCCCCCCCCCCCCCCCCCACCCTCCCCCGACTCTGTACCCCCCCCCCCTCCAGTTCCTCCAGTTTCCTTCCCCTCCACTTTGCCTGGCCAGTCTGAAGAAGATTGTGTCAATCTTCGGTATAAAACCAGCATCTGCAGTTCATTTCTGTGCACTTTAACAAGTTGTGTTTTGGCTGTGAACAATTCTGTATGTGAATACTCCTGGTCTTATTCAAATGCCATTATATACAACATATTTAGATGGTTGCTTAATCATTTGAATGCTGACGTGAAAATTAAAAAACTTGGATATAACTTGTCCAGGTATAAAGAAGGAGACAAAAAAAACTTTGATTTGTATGGCGCCTTGCAGGTCATCAATATGTCTTTAATCAAATCACAGTCTACAGATTACTTTAAAAATTGAGTGGCTGTTTCTTGTAGGAAAATCATAAGCCAATTATGCCAATTATGCAAGTCAATATTCCATAAGCAGCTAAAGATGCATCGCAACTTGATTTGTTTTCATGGAGTTTGAATAACACCTTAGAATAGAATGGAATAGAATAGAATAGAATAGAATAGAATACCTTTATTGTCATTCAGACCTTACGGTCTGAACGAAATTTCGTGCTTGCAGCCATACATACAATCATACAATAATAAACAACACTAAACACAAATTAACACCACCACAGTGAGTCCTCCAAGCACCTCCTCACTGTGGTGGAGGCAAAAATCTTAGGGCTGCAGTCTCTTCCCTCCTCTTCTCCCTCTGCGCTGAGGCGATTCCCCACCGGGCGATGGTACAAACAGTCCCGCTGCTCACCGAACCCCGCAAACGGGCCGGCTCAAACACCACGGCCCAGGGTGGTCGAAGCTGCCGCCCTCCAGTCCAACAGACGCAGCCGCTGGCCCGCGGCTAAACCACGGACTCAGGTCACCACCGCCAGAACGCCGTCCCAGCCACCGGAGCACCGTTCCAGCCCCAAGCCGGATCGCCCTCACGTGAGTGCCGTTCCTCCCTCGAGCTGGGCCGCTCTGACGGGAGCACGGTACCCCCCTCGAGCTGGGCCGCTCCGACTGGAGCGCCATTCCACCTCGAGCTGAGCCGCTCTCACAGGAGAGTCCCAGCCCCGAGCCGGGCCGCCCTCACGGGAGCGAGCCCAGGGCAAGTCCTGACTGGCTCTGCCTCCGGAGTCTCGAGGCCGCCAGCTCCGCCATTAGGCCTCAGCACAGACGGAGGCAGAGAAGGGGGATACGACAAAAAAGTCGTATTCCCCCGAAGGGAGAGACAGCAAGCCCCGTTTCAACCCCCCACCCACATAAACACAACCTAAAAACAAAAACTAACTAGACAAAACGAAAAAAACCCAACTAAAAAAAGTAAAAACAAACGGACTGCAGGCGAGCCGCAGCCGTTTACCAGCGCCGCTACTTCCGGAGTTCTTGTATACTTCTTGTACATGTTTGCATTTTTCCCAACGAGGGAGATAGGATCTTTGTGAAGGAAGGAACTGCAGATGCTGGTTTAACAGGAGATAGACACAAAAAGCTGGAGTAACTCAGCGGGACAGGCAGCTTCTCTGAAGAGAAGGGATGGGTGAAGTTTCGGGTCGAGACCCTTCTACAGATAGGATCTTTGTTGAATGTCCTTCAGAAGAAAGCAACTCTGAAAATGTAAGGCAGGCTGACAGAAGCAAAGATCTGCTGAAATCGTGGATTGGGCTAGAAGTCGCATGTTGTTAATAACAGCCTTATCAATGACAGTTAAAGCACACATCACCACGAGAAGCTCGGCACGTATATTTATTAGAACATTGCACAGGCAGCACATTTTACCCGTAGGTTTTTCAGGAAGCACATCATTTATATCAATCAGATTAATGTAAAATTGTAGGTACACAAAATTGCTGGAGAAACTCAGCGGGTGCAGCAGCATCTATGGAGCGAAGAAAATAGGCGACGTTTCGGGCCGAAACCCTTCTTCAGACTGATGGGGGGTGGGAGGGGAGAAGGAAGGAAAAAGGGGAGGAGGAGGAGCCCGAGGGCGGGGGGATGGGAGGAGAGAGCTCGAGGGTTAAGGAAGGGGAGGAGACAGCAAGGGCTAGCAAAATTGGGAGAATTCAACATTCATGCCATCAGGATGCAAGCTGCCATGGCGGAATATGAGGTGCTGTTCCTCCAATTTCTGGTGTTAAATGTAAAATTGTAGCTTAATTGAATAATTCTCCCCCCCCCCTCCCCCCCACCTTTGCGCTATTCATTATATCATTACATCAATGCCCATTTATTCGATCCATTTATTTGTTGCTGCGAATGGACTATGGAATATCTTCGAGCTAAGAGATTGAAGTTGGCTCTGAAATGCTTTTGTAATGTTTCTTTGAAATTTTGTTTCCTGAGAGCACCTGAAGTAGATCCAATTCCAACCAATAGAAAAAAAACTTGATAGGAAATGTGTTGAAAACTGTAGTGAAAGAGCAAGAACTAGGAACTAATTGGAGTCCTCGTTCCATGAATTAGGATGGCCATACTTTGTGGTGGGATTCTACAGTGGAGGCGTTATTTGACTTGCTCTAAATCTAATAACATTGTAAGAAATATTCTATTGGTACTTGTGACAAGAGCAGAATACATACCTGGGGATGAAAAATATCTCCGTCTCTGTCAGTGTGCAAAATGCCAAAGCTCTCAGTAAAATGTGTTGAGGACCCATTATTCAGATCACCTATTGATGGAGGGCAATGTTTACCAAGGGAAGGCTCATTCTTGCTTTTTAAAAGGCCTCTTGACAACGAGCCAAATAATAAATATCACACATAAGATAGAGCAACGCCTACTGCTGCGAGTTATTGGAACAGTCATAGCATGGGAACAGGCCCTTCAGCCCACTGAGTCCATGCCAGCCATCAACCATGCAATTTTACACTAATCTTACCCAAACCCATTTTGTTTTCCTTGCATTCCTATCACTGTGCCCCAGATTCTACTGCTCACTCCAGGGGACTTACACTTGCCAATCAGCCCACCCAACCTCATGTCTTTGGGATGTGGGAGGAAACTGGAGCACCCAGAGGAAACCCACGCAGTCACAGGGGGAACATGCAAACTCCACATTGACAACCTTGGAGGTCAGGACTCCACACAGAGAGCATTGGAGCTCAGGATCGAACCCAAGTCATTGGTGCTGTTGGAATTGCAGCTCTACCAGTTGCATCATTGTATCACACCAGCTGGTTTGATAGGTTTAATAAAACAAGTGAATTAAAAAAAAAGTATAATTAAAAATATAAACTAAAGGTGAAAATAAGAAAAGTGCAGGTTACCAATAGATGGTTTGAAAATGGTGACGTAATATTTGATCAATTTATTACTGTGTTATATTTCACTGCGCAGTTCATGAGCTTGTATCAGCCCAAGAAGATAAGAAGGCCCTTCAATCCCAAGGCAAATCTTTTTCCTTTGAATTGATATAAATTCTGGTGTGGTCCTATGCTGGTTGTGATCGAAGACTTGGATTCGATCTATGGCTTTGGCAGAGGTCAGTCGAGCTGTCTTTCCTGGGCAGATTCTTTTGCTTTCAGACTCTTGCATTCCAGGGAAGATATGACTGCATCTTGTGGTCACTTCCACCTTAGCTGCGGCAGATTTGTTGGAAGGGGCTCACTGAAATCTGAAGAACCAGTTTAACCATATAACCATATAACAATTACAGCACGGAAACAGGCCATCTCGGCCCTACAAGTCCGTGCCGAACAACTTTTTTTCCCTTAGTCCCACCTGCCTGCACTCATACCATAACCCTCCATTCCCTTCTCATCCATATGCCTATCCTATTTATTTTTAAATGATACCAATAAACCTGCCTCCACCACTTCCACTGGAAGCTCATTCCACACCGCTACCACTCTCTGAGTAAAGAAGTTCCCCCTCATGGTACCCCTAAACTTCTGTCCCTTAATTCTGAAGTCATGTCCTCTTGTTTAGACTTAGACTTACAGTGTAGAAACAGGCCCTTTGGCCCACCGAGTCCATGCCGACCAGTGGTCACTCCCGTACACTATCCTACACATGAGGGACAATTTACAGAAGACAATTAACCTACAAACCTGTACATCTTTGGAATGTGGGTGGAAACCGGAGCACCCGGAGGAAAGGTCACAGGGAGAAGGTACAAACTCCTGGCAGACTGCATCCATAGTCTGGTGCTGTAAGGCAGCAACTCTTCCAGTACACCACCATGCTGCCACAGATGATGCAGAAGATGCCAGTCGTCTGAAGCTGATGGCTTAACAAGACTTCTGTAGGCAGCTGAAGCTCAATGATGGCGGGGTCTGGCCTCCCAGCCCTGGTACACATTCCCAACCCTTTTACTTGAGTAATGGTAAGTGCGTGTGGGACAGACAGATACTTTGCAACCCATCATGTTAATGCTCTTGTGGGGTGTACTTCAACAAATGTGTACAGACACCCTGATGTAAATACAACATTTCTCATAAGACCATCAGATGGAACATTTTTGATTTATGGAAGTTGTGCACAAATATGCTTTACAATTGTCGGTGTTAAATGGATAACTCCTGCTTGGACGTAATGTAAAGAAGAATTATAACTGGAATAGGAGATATTTCATTTAAAGTAGCTTTGTTTCTGACACCGAATGTGATATAAGCTCTCCCGAGTGTCCTGGTATGTTTCTTTGTTCCCGAGCTTGGCAACTGCCGCTGTGGAAGTGTGTGAGGTTTGTGGGTGAATGAAATGCATCTGTAACTACTGAAAGCAAATAAACAAAGAAGATTGTAAAAATCCTAGTAATGTACATGCTTGCGAGATTAATTGATCTCCAAATAAAATGTGTGTTTTACAAACCCCTAGATATCTCCAAATCTTTCACTATTTTTAAAGGATGATCAGTTCCAACCAACTAATAAAATTCAGATCAAATTAATATTTTTTTCATTGGAAATAAGCAATTAGTTATCTTCCTCGCTTAATAATCCACCAAAGGAACATATTAGTCTGGAGAGGGAAAATTCCATATTCTTGGCCAACCAGACAACTGATAACATAAATCAATGTTCAGTCTCCCATTTCTGGTCCAAGAACTCTTTCCCTCCATTTGTGTTTCTTTCTGTACTTGATTTGCCCATGAATTCATCCACTCTAGTTCACCCTAGACCTGTTTATATCGCTATCCTTCAATCCTCTTCTGTGACGGAGATCCACTTGGTTAGGTGATGCCCAGGAGTCCCGGCTACTTTTGTCAGCTCTCCCCCCTGCCAACAGCTTTGTGGTCAAAAGATTACAAAACTACTGTGGCGACAAAGTTTATCTGGGGGTGTGATGAGATGAAATGTTTGGCAATATGTGTCTTGGTATATCCATCAAATTCTCAGATATCCCTGAGGCCACATCAATGAAAGATGATTAAAGATGGTGCTGATTGTTGCCCAGCCACGATAAGTTGTAAAAGCAATCCTGAGGCAGGCAGTGCTGTTCAGATGACACATTGGCAGGAATAAACTTGTTTACTCTCAAGGAAAGAAACCAATGAGGCAGTGTGCTTCTGAAATAGTATCAGGATGCAAACTAATGGAGGATGTCTGAATCGTTACCAGTGGCGTAACAAGCCGTGCCATGACCAGATGGAGAAGCAGTCACTTCGAGCACTGTGCTAGTTGTATTGAGTGTCAACTTCACCGGGATGATTACAGTAGAGTTGAACATAAGATGATGACATTGGGAAACCACTGTATTTGCAGATGCTGGGTTCTGAAATTTGGAAACAGGACAACAGCTATCAGTAATGATAACCACATTAAAAGCCCACCTCGTCGCTATTGCCTTTTTGGGGAGGACTTTTGCCATCCTCACCTGGTCTGCCTGTATTTGAGCCCACACTGACAGCCTCGTGACTGACTATTGGGCTAGCGAGCCAGTGAGAGGCAAACAACACTGACCTTGTCATTGCTGCCCAAGTCCTGAACAATGGGTGAAAGATCCCTTCTCCAGGGGCCACGCAAAGAGCAAACTTCATTACTTAAAAGCAATCGGGGTGGCACAGTTGGTAGAGTTGCTGCCTCACAGTATTGGAGCCCCGAGTTCGATCCTGACCTTGGGTGCTGTCTGTGCGGAGTTTGCATGTTCTCCTTGTTACCACGTGGGTTTCACCAGGTGCTCCAGTTTCCTCCCATGTCCCAAAGACCTGCGGGTTTGTAGTTATTTGGCCTCTGTAAAATTGACCCTGGTGTGTGGGGAATGGATGAGAAAGTGAAATAACATGGAACTAGTGTGAACGGGTGATCGATGGTTGGTGTGGGCTTGTGGGTCGAAGGTCCCGTTTCCATGATGTATCACGAAACTAAACTACAAACTAATCTAAACTACAAACTAATCTAAACTCTAAACACAAAACAATGATTGGGTCGTTGTATCAGTGCATTGAAAGGATGGGCTACTGCGCAGAAGTGTGAAGACTGAAGTACATAGTGCATCTGCTTAAATGAAAAGGTAATAGGTGTCACCCATCTGGATATGAATACTCTTTGTTATCTCTTATGTTTACGTTGAGTATTATGTTTACGGACCTATTGTGCTGCTACAAGTGAGAATTGCATTGTTCTGTTGTCGGTACATATGACAACAACACTCTCGACTCTCCCTAGAGTGAAATATTTGGAAGGTTACTCTTGGGCAACAGAAATTAGTTTCTCTACTTTGCCGTCATCAATTTCTTATTTTGGTAGATGCTGCACGTAACATTCTGTATGACTCTACGAGGCTATGACTCCAGTGTTGGATGACATTGCCATGTTATCATGGGCTTCTCAGGACTGGGAGTAGACCTGGGATTGGGGGCTCGGTTTGGTTCAATTCTATTGATTGAAGATGGATAGCATGTACCAAAGCTGAACCAAGAACAGTTTGTAGCATGGGTTCTGGAGACACACAGAGAATGGTGAGTCTGTGGAATTCTCTGCCGTGGAGGTGGAGGTGGAGGCGGGTTCTCTGGATGCTTTCAAGTGAGCGGAGTCAGGGGATATGGGGAGAAGGCAGGAACGGGGTACTGATTGGGGATGATCAGCCATGATCACATTGAATGGCGGTGCTGGCTCAAAGGGCCGAATGGCCTACTCCTGCACCTATTGTCTATTGACAATGCAGTTTCAATACAATTTCAGCTCGGAGACGCCGAGGACGTGATGCGTGAACTAAGCAAGTGGAAAGGATAATACAAAATCTTACAGGTTCCTGATTATTGATGTGCACACAGGTTTTTTTATGAACATTATTTCAAATGGAAATGTGGCAACAACAATGTTGAACATGATTTTTTTTCCTTCTTGAAGTGGCACCTGTCATTTAAACCAATAGGGAAAGAAGTCCCAAGGAAGCTCAGGGACGAAGGAATGTGGTGGCACGTGCTGTTTCCACCGGGGATACTGGTTTCTCTCCGTTGCACTCTTGAGCATGTCGTAGAGTTAGTTGGCTCACTCTGCTGTTTAATACCATCCATCGCTCCTGGTGTGGAAGCATCTGGCTTGTGTTTTGCAGCTCCCCTGGCAGACTATTTAAAACGTGCAACACATTGTGCAGGGAGTTTGTCTCCCAGCACAACAGCAATACTCCGCAGCCCTACCCCACCTCCTTTTCAAATTAGCTTGTGCAAAGATTTGAAGACTTTAAGGTAAATGCTAACCTGAATTCTGTGCCTATTAAACTACAGGCTGATCAGACTGCTCAGCATAATATCTATCAGTGGGAACATTCTGAAATAATTTGTTCCTTTATTTTTCTTACACGCCAAATTCTTCCCTCAGATCTAAAGTGGCGTACAATCCAATCTGATGCCGAGACAGAGTCTGAAGAAGGGTCTCGACCTGAAACGTCACTCATTCCTTCTCTCCAGAGATTCTGCCTGTTCTGCTGAGTTACTCCAGCATTTTGTGTCTACCTTCAAAGTACTTTGAGTTTGTTTTGTGACAAGTGTTGCCCAGGGACTCCCGATACTTTGAAATATTTGATTGAACTGGGAAACGTGGGGAATTCTAGTTTCCACAGACCGACTCTGTGAGCTTTGCAAGTTGTGCTGTCCTGTTATCAATCCTTTCAACTCAAGAATAAAAGAACCTCTGCCTTTTGATGCATCATCTAAACTTTGCGGGAGCCATTAAATAAATGTGGCTAGACAACAGAGCTGTCATTGGCTAGACGGCAGATTTTTGATAAATATTTAATGAACACATTTTTATTGATTTGAGAAGTATATGCAGAAAGAGAAAGTACAAACATACATGGGAAGGACAGGCTGCTAGTTGTTATCGGGTTTTTAAAAAAGCGCATTTGCGTTTTGGCCATCTGCTATTCAGCAGGTATTAATTTTGGGTTCTAATGAAGGACTCGGCCCCAGTTTTTTTTGGTCAGTGGCCAAAGGTTCAATTCTTGCCCCTGACTTTGGGGAAAGCTGGCCACAAAGTAATAGCTGGCTTTGTGGTGTGTGTTTCCCCCCATGCTCTGAGATGTTGCAATTTGTCACCAACTCTGCAGGGTGCATGATTCAAGTGCAAAGACATCGCATTGAATGAATCCAACAGTCGGCAAAGTAGGAAGCAAAAAGCATGAAAGAATGAAAAAAAACAATTACTTTATGAGAGAAGATAACAGTATGAATAAAATGAACTGAATACTTCAATACAAGGTCAAGATGTAGGGATTTGGGGGCAGAAATCCAGAGGGATGAGCAATACTTTGCTAAAAAAAATAATATTGGTTGAGTGGAAAACAAATAATGAGCCACAGGCTGATGAACTTGTTGTTAATGAAGGAAGGAACAGCAAATGCTGGTTTAAACCGAATAAAGACACAAAAAGCTGGAGTAATTCAGCGGGACAGGCAGCATCTCCGGAGAGAAGGAATGGGCGACATTTCGGGTCGAGACCCTTCTTCAGACTGGTTAGGGGTTAGGGAAATGAGAGATATAGATGGGGATGTGGGTAATGTGATGTAAAGAACAATGGAAGATATGCAAAAATGTAACAATGATAAAGCGACCAGGCCATTGTTAGCTGTTTGTTGAGTGAAAACGAGAAGTTAGTGCGATTTGGGTGGGGGAGGGAGAGAGAGAGAGAGGGAGAATGCCGGGGATATCTGAAGTTAGAAAAATCAATATTCACACCACTGGTAGAGCAGATTTCTTAAGGAGCAAGTGTAAGACGGTTTTCTATCAGGATAAGGGCTGTGAATCATTACACGGATGGAAGTATTGGTGATGCCTGATGGTGACCCAGGGAATAGGAGAGAACAATGCATCTGTTCAAGGATGCAACCGTTAAATATTTGATCAGTTGGAATTTGTAACTGGGGCCAGGTTGGCTGGAGGTTGAAGGGAGAAGATGTTTTATGGGAATGATGTTTGACACAATAAGCTCATGGATTGTGGATTCACTGATGAAGAGGAAAGCTGTCAGTGTGAATAAGCAGTACTCCTGAAGTGGCCACTTTAAGACTTAAATATGAATCACACTTGTGTATAAAAGTCTCATATTGTCACTGATGTCACATAATGTATCATGCATTTTACCCATCCTCTTCCCTCCTCACCACCCCCACTTACCCCCTCACCACCCGCCAAACTCCCCGTCCCCCCCCCCCTCCATTCAACCACCCACCTGCACCTTCCATTTACACTCCCCCCTCACCACACCATCACCCTTCCACCTGCTTTAAGATTTGAATCAGATTATGAAGCATCTTTGGAGAGAAGGAATGGGTGACGTTTCGGGCCGAGCCTGAAGAAGGGACAATTGCTTTGTCCCCACTGGAATCATTAAACAAAATCTACAAATGGTATTTGGCTATTTCATTAAACTCTCACTGCCAACATCTTCCCCCCGAGTAAGAACCTCCAACCAACAGACAGTCAAGTTTTTAGTTTCATTTAGTTGGGAGATACTGCACGGAAAACATGCCCATCGGACCACCTCGTCCGCACTGAGCAGCGATCAGTGCACATTTGCAACATCCTACTCTAGGGACAATTTTTTACATTTCTACCAAGCCAATTAACCGACAAACCTGTACATCTTTGTACTGTACAGACAAGCACCAGTAGGCGGGATCGAACCCAGGACTCTAGCGCTGGTATGCACTGTAAGGCAGCAACTCTACCGCTGCGCCACCTTGGCTCCCACCATGTTTCTTCTACAATCATCCACATTAATTTCTTGCATTCATTCTTAACAGGCAGTGGAAAATAAGACACAAATAAGTAAAAGCATTCGTTGGCTTGAGTTTATCCTGTTCTGTGATCTTGGATACTTTTACATATTCCATGGTGTTGCTGCAAGTAAGAATTTCATTGATCTCTCTGGGGCATAAAACACTTTTGACTCTTGGATTCCAAGGACTTTGAGTAATGGAGTGTGAATAAACCCTGTGTGAGCTGGAAACAAGGACAGACATATGCATATCAACAGTAATCTTGAGTTTATAATCTTGAATTATTATCAGAGTTTATGGGATTTTAAATCGGTTGCTTTTAATTTGTTGCAGTAAAATGCAAACTCTGCAGAGCACGGAACATACTTTCTGTTGGTTTGCATTCCTAACTGATAATTATCTAGCCACAGCTGTAGATGGTTTCAGGAGCAGCTAATTAGTTCTTGCTCAGTGGATGCCCACTCATCTAGATCACTTTTCAAGCCGTACATTGCAGAGTATCACTTCTATATTTTTTTTAAGTATGCGTTCAGCCGATGGTCTCTGTGATGCAGAACAATTAGTAGAGCTGTATTCTTGTCAAGGGAGCCATTACCAGCAGTGGCCTAAAATACCACCCACCAATGTCTTGTGGACTCGATGCATGATTTTGTGTTTTGGGGAAGAGCGAGAATGTCATTTACGTGTGATTCTTAGCTGTCCGCTATCCTCTCTCGTTCCACACTTTTTTTCCTGGTACGACTGGTATAGTTTTATAAACCTTTGCCGGAAAACAGGTAATGTAAAAAATATTGTTTGGTGGGGAAATAAAAGAACAAATCATTTAGTAGATTTGTCGAATTGTCATAAGGCAGGACGTCTCCATTTGTGGCTGGTCTTGGTAGAACAATTGTGTCAGACCTAATCCCATGCTCTTTCCCCTTAGTCTTGCGGGTTATTTTCTCTCAAATGCTTATCCAATTTCCCTTCTGTTTCTACTATCCTAGCAGGTAATGGGCTCCAGATCATCACCAGATTTTCCTGGCATCCCTTGTATCTGTAGATCAAATGTTAAATCTTGGAGGTAAATTGTGTTTGGGTTCAAACAAAAAAAATCCTTGTTAATAATAATCATAATAAACAACTAGCTTAAGTAGGGTATAGTATAGAAGTGACATAACATGCAAACCTGCACATCTTTAGAATGTAGGAGGAAACTCACTCAGTCACGGGGAGACTGTGCAAACTCCGCACAGACAGACAGCACCCGTAGCCGGGATCAAACTCGGGTCTCTGGTGCTGTGAGGCAGCAGCTCTATTGCTGCACCACTGAGCCGCCCTTAATTTAATTTAATAGTTTATGTTATGTTGCAAATTTCAGTATTTATAAAATGCTTAGCATAAAACATTGTCTGAAACAGTTTGGGACAATTGTGAACTTATGGCCACAGAGGGCTGTGGAGGCCAAGTCAGTGGATGTTTTTAAGGCAAAGATAGACAAATTAGAGTGGGTGTCAAGAGTGATGGGTAGAAGGCAGGAAAATGGGTTTGAGAGGCAGAGATCAGCCATGATTGAATGGCGGAGTAGACTAGATGGGCCGAATGGGCTAATTCTACTCCTATAACTCATGAACAATGTTTTACACTAAGCCCTGCTGCAACTGTGTGTGGAGACAAACCAAACAATTCCTTTACCAGTCGCTCATTCCGTGAGAGATCTGACCGCTTGGCATCAGAAGAATTTTTCTCATGACGATGGCATGGTGAATTCTACCATCGGATGCATCTGTGACAGGTAGGGTGGGGATGGCGAGGTCAAGTGGGCTCATCCTTCCTCTTGGACTCTCTCACCATCTGCCACAAATCCAGTTTAGCAGCCATGTCCTGAAATGACTGATTGATGAAGCCATCCACAGAGGTGGTATAATGAGAGACACTAATGGGCTTTCACTTTGCACAATGCTTAATATTTTTATAAATCTATATTTTCTATTTCAGCTGCATGACACAGCAGCGAGTAAACATCACAGTGATGCACAACAGTCTAGATATTTGTCGAACGCAAAACAATTTAGCAGAAAATTGTGAGTAATGCGAAGTGCTGTAGGATCCCAGTCACAGCGGCAGGCTGCATTCAGTCGAAACCTTCGCTTCAGTCCTCGGTTTAAACCAGCACCTGCAGTTCCTTCTTACACACTTCATCTGCATTCAGTCTGATGCGATCTGAATGTAGGTTCACAGTCTGTCCTGATGCTGCTCCCACACCAAATGGTATCAAATCCTCAGCTCTGCGTAACCAATGTAGCTTTGCTTCAGGCTGAAGCAGGTGTGAGACATCATCTATATTACACTGCTTCATTACATGTCAGTATTTTTTTTATCTGTGGAGCTCCACTTTACTATTCACACCAACATTACACTCGAATGAGGCGTTGCCTCCAGCAGATGTGGGAAACATGCACAAATATACATGATTTTTTAGTTTATTGATTTTTTTTTTGGTTTGTTTATCAGGTTATCTGTGCACACTGTGTTTACAAACTTGTTGTGCTGCTGCAAGTAAGAATTCATTTTTTCTGCTCTCGGTATATGTGGCAATTCAATACTCTCGACTTGTCTCCTGACTCTAGATTAGGCATAGTCACACCGCGTGGAAATAGGCCCTTTGGCCCAACTTCCCCACAACGGCCAACATGTCCCAGCTACACTAGTGCACCTGCCCGCGCTTGGTCCATATCCCTCCAAACCTGTCCTATCATTGTACCTGTCTAACTGATTGCTTTAAAGTGGGAAGAACGGTGGAAGCAGAATTGGTTGTAACCATGAAAGGGAATTGCAGTAATACTTGAAAAGGCAAGGGTTTGCTGGGCCTTGTGGGATGAGCAGAGTTCCGCCCAACCCGCACACTCGGTCTACTGGAGCAGAGCTTGATCCAGGCGAGTCCCAGGCTGCCGCAGGGCCTCCTGACATCGCCGGATCGGCCAATAAACCATCGTCCCTCTCCTCACCTCTCGGGGGCACCTCCCGCAGCCGACCATCAGGGCGCGGAAGGTAAGACCCCAGTTGACTCCTCTGATCGCTAATTCCTTTGTCCTCCTCTCCACTTCTTCCGTCCTCGGGGATGAGCAGGAGCCGGGCTACAGACTGCAGCCCCCCTGTGACCCACTGGGCAGGCAATATTCCCATGGGTCATTCCCAATCTTCCCACAACATGAATAGGTAACTTCAAAGGACCCTTCTTTAGGAAGGAGTTGAAGAGGAATTCCTTTGGTCAGAGGGTAGTGAATCTGTGGAATTCATGGCCACAGAAGGCTGTGGAGGTCAAGTCAATGGATATTTTTAAGGCCGAGTTAGATAGATTCTTAATCGGTACAGGTGTCAGGGGTTATGGGGAGAAGGCAGGAGAATGGGGTTAGGAGGGAGAGATAGATCGGCCATGATTGAATGGCAGAGTAGACTTGATGGGCCGAATGGCCCAATTCTGCTCGTCACTTATGAACAAAGGTTGCCCCTTGATGACTCAGTCAGCCGCAGACACACCTGGTCCTGCCTTTGCGCTCTCCTACTTGCCCAGGTGAGGTGCTACAGACAATAATGTCCATGTCCAAATATCAAGCAGGAGGCAGATCACACCCTCCACCCCCCCACCACCCCCACCCCTGCTCCTGCTGAGTTACCCCCCTGCACTATTCTGCATTGCATCTTTCAAAGCAACTTCTGGGGAAAAGCTAATGTGGATGGTATGATGATACCTAGATTTTGCACTGAGACGGTAGTTCGGACCACTGTTAATCACCATCCCACTCAATGGGAGATGGTGCGTTTGATAGTGGTACACTGGGTCCTCTGCAGTTGTCACATGTGTTAACAATCTGGATGAGAATGTAGGAGGCATGATTAGTAAGTTTGCTAATGATACCAAAGGTGTTGGTGTAGTGGAAGTGGAAGAGGCGGGTGTAATCACAATTTTCAAAAGGCCTTTGGCTGGTTTATGAATACGAACGATTTACGGGGATTTGCATGCAAATGGGACTAGCTCGGTTAAGCCACTTGGTTGGAATGGATGAATTGAGCCGACAGGCCTTTGTTCACGCTGTATGCCCATGCTTTGTCCATAACTCAATACCTCTATGACTTGTAGTGTGTCATAGAGTCATACAACATGGAAACAGGCCCTTCGGCCCAACTTGCCCACGATGACCAAGGTGCCACATCTACACTAGCCCCACCTGCCGATGTTTAGCCCATATCCCTCTAAACCTTCCCTGTCCATGTACTTGTCCAAATATCTTAAAACAAGCTCAATGGTAGGGCCCTGGAAAGTGTGAACAGAACAGAGAGACTGGGGTGTGCATGTACTTGAAAGTAGTCTTCCTTTGTGTGGCGTGCACAGCCTAAAGTTGTTGGACAACTTGTTCTATTTGATCTTCAGTTTGTGCACGTCGAGTTGATAGCATTAGTCGAAACAGGGTGGACCACGTGAAGGTTGCAATCTTCCACCTCCTTGAAAGTAGTGAAATGGGTAGATAGGGTGGTGATGAAGGCACCTGGCAGGTTGGCCTTCATCAGTCAGGATATTGAGTACAGGAATTGGGGCATCATGTTACAAACATATAAGCCATTGGTGAGACACGGAATATTTAATGTCTGTGCCAAAGGGAAACTATTGTGCTATGAATATCCTAGGTTTAAGGGGGAAATAATCTTCTTCTTCTTCTTGCGTACGGCGTGCACAGTCTAAAGTTGTAAGACAACTTGTTCTATTTGATCTTATTTGATATTGCACACCGGGTTGAGTGCATTCGTCGAAACAGTGTGAAGGTTGCAATCTCCCACCCAGGGGAAAGAGTGGACCATTGACACTAAGGATAAATGCTGCCTCAGTAAAAGTTACCAAGCATGACTAGGACTTTATACAATGTGTAGGAAGGAACTGCAGATGCTGGTTTAAACCGAAGATAGACACAAAATGCTGGAGTAACTCAGCGGGACAGGCAGCATCTCTGGACAAAAAGGATGGTGACGTTTTGGGTCTTTTCCTTTTCTCCCCCAGAGATGCTGCCTGTCCCGCTGAGTTACTCCAGCATGTTGTGTCTATCTTAGGACTTCACACAGTTCATTTTCAATTTGAATTCCCCCAATAAAATGAAGGCATTTTATTTTCAGTAGCTTTTAACAGGTTGAATTAAAACAAAACCGACAATCTTTACATAGGATTTAATTTCAAAGAAAAACCAACCAGGTTTTATTTTGTTTATTTACTCAGATCAATATTCATCTGTCTACAACTATAAGAAATATCCAAAGTTTTCACTCAAAGAATACATTATTCTTCTGAGTCCCATTGATGCCGTTATATAACTAAAAATCAATGTGCATTCCACAGCTGGTGTTCCCAGCACGAGTTGTGATCATTAGTTTGAATCTCATACTTTAAACAATAGAGGAATATAGTAATGTACAATCTCCCTTTATTTCTGTTCAGTAGCATCCCACTCAGGTTTTTTTCTTATTGGATCCTCCAGATTTGTCCTTGCTTGACTTCCCTTATTATTAGTCTTTTTTTTAAAGTTTACTTTTCACTCCATTGCTTCTTCCTCCCTTGCTGGCCACTTAACTTGGCTTCTTATGTAAGAGGGAACTGCAGATGCTGGTTTACACTGAAGAAGGATCTCGACCCGAAAACGCCACCCATTCCTTCTATCCAGAGGTGTTGATTGGCCCGCTGAGTTACTCCAGCATTTTCTATCTAACTTGGCTTCTCTCTCTCTATTTCCCTGGTTCTTGCTGACATTATGTGCCTGTCGTTGGAGGAGTCCAGAACCAGGGGCCGCAGTTTAAGAATTAGGGGTAGTCCATTTAGAACGGAGATGAGCAAAAACGTTTTTCACCCAGAGAGTTGTGAATCTGTGGAATTCTCTGCCTCAGAAGGCAGTGGAGGTCACTGGATGCTTTCAAGAGAGAGTTATATAGAAGGCAGGAACGGGGTACTGATTATGGATGATCAGCCATGATCACAGTGAATGGTGTTGCTGGCTCGAAGGGCTGAATGGCCTACTACTGCACCTATTGCCGATTGTCTATTATCCATGCCGAACCTGTCTGGATTTTATCTTTTCTTGCTACTCTTTCCAACTTCAATGTTTCCAGTTGTGGCAGAGTCCAGGACAAGCGGCCACAGCCTCAGAATAAAAGGACGTAGCTTTAAAATGGAGATGGGGAGGCATTTATTTTGCCAGAGGGTGGTTAATCTGTGGAATTCATTGACGCTGACGCCGGTAGAGCTATTTTTAAAGTAGAACTTGATAGGTTCTTGATTCGTAAGGGTGTCAAAGGTTACGGTGAGAAGGCAGGAGAATGGGGTTGAGAGGAAAAAAAGATAAGCCATGAAAGAACGGCAGAGCAGTCTGGATGGGCTGAATAGCTTAATTCTGCCCCTTTATCTTTATGGTGTGATTGCTTAGTGACCTGATGGAGAATCTTGGTTTTCATGCAGCCCTGTCTGAAATACAACTGTTGTAATAAGCAGAAATAATTTTTCACCCAGAGAGTTGTGAATTTGTGCAATTCCCTGCCACGGAGGGCAGTGGAGGCCAAATCACTGGATGGATTTAAGAGAGTTAGATAGAGCTCTAGGGGCTAGTGGAATCCAGGGATATGGGGAGAAGGCAGGCACAGGTTATTGATTGGGGACGATCAGCCATGATCACAATGAATGGCGGTGCTGGCTCGAAGGGCCGAATGGCCTCCTCATGCACCTATTTTCTATGTTTCTATGTTCTCTTTGTTCTGAGGAAGGGTCGCGACCTGAAGCATCACCTATCCATGTTCTCTGGGGATGCTGCCTGACCCACTGAGTTATTGCAGCGCTTTGTGCCTTAAACTCCTCGTTGGCTCACCTGTTGCCCTCCCCACCTCCCTACACTTAGACTAACTTGTTTTCTCTCCCTGTTGTGAGCCAAAGCACTGACCAGTTTTGCTCTCCACAGATGCCGCGTGACTGGTTGAATTCTTCCAGCATTTCCAGTTTTATCCTGCTCTAGACAGGAGACACATCCATGTTTGTGCAGATGAAACTCACTCCCCGGACCACATGTTGAACAGTGCTCCATTCCCACAAGAACCATCTTGTTATTTTCATTAAGCATCAGTTTTGTTGGAAATGAAAGATGGGCACTTTAGTCCTTTTTATGTGTCCCCATCACCTCATAGAATTCTCCTGCTGAGAAAAGAGCAAGACAAACCCCTGTTTAATTTCTCCTGTCTAGAAGTAGGAGGTTTGCCCTGTGGAAAAGGATTGCCTAGACTCCAGTGTTTCCACATCCATCCAATGCACATACAAACAAGCAAACTAATCTTGTCAGCTCAACCACCGCTGGCAACAGGAGCCCCATTCATTTCTCGAAATGAGCAGATGGTGTTGTAAAAGAATAATTACGTATTTTATTAACGTTGGCCCTCTATAATTTTCAGGGTAAGATGTGCAGCTATTAGTACAGGTTTCTCGACTAAAGATTGTGGAACTCTGCAGGGCAATAGTGGACAGGCCACAAGATGCCTTCATCAGACAATGTTCCTTTCCATCGAGCCGTTGTGGGCGAGAACCTGGGTATCAGCCAATTTATGCTATTGTCACAGTGAAAGAAGGTGAAGCCAGAGTAAGTATGGGCCCTTGTGTATGCTGCACCATTCGATAAGGTAACGGCCCCACCTCAGAAAATACACTATGCTGGAGTAACTCAGCGGGTCAGACAGCATCTCTGGAGAAATGGATAGGTGACGTTTTAGGTTGGGACCCTTCTTCAGACTTCAATGGGGGGGTGGGGTTGTGATAGGCCAATGGTTGGACAAAGACCAGAGATGGGCCGAATGGCCTAATTCTCCTCCTATCACTTATGAATTTATGAACTCTCTTTGTTAACAAACCATCTGAGATCTTCCACCTCGTTTGTGCCCAGCTAAATTTTGCTCCGCGATCTGCTCGAGATGAATCGGGTCGGATTATACGACTGCTGACCTGACACCCATACAATGTTACAGGGTGAGTGACTTAACTGTTCTTGTCAAAGCTGAAACCATTAACCATCAAGCATGCCTTGGTAATCTTGGAACCTCAGCCAGCGGTATTTGAATAATTTGCAGAGGTAATTGGAAAAATAAGTGAAAGGTTAATCTCCATTAAGGTCACAAAAGTTCAGCATTAATTGTTTACTAATTACAAATTTGCTGCTGAGCTCCGTGTCTGTGATTGATATAAATTGGAGGGATTAGACTCCTTAGGCCGTAAAACTATAGCATTGGACTCTAGTAATTTGAGTCACATCACTTGGTAATGTTATTGTGAAAATGTCTCTGTGCTGCAGTTTTAAGTACTCTTTTGGGAGTTGGATTTCAGACACCTTGTTAGAATGCTATGAGACACGAATTTTAGAGGCATTGTTAGAAGAGTGTAAAGGAAGATTTGAGCACATTATCTAAATGCGGTTTACCAACAAAATGATTCTTTACTTGCAAGGGTAGGTACATACATTTTTATTCGAAATAAAATTTAGATTTCTTACTGGAGATACATGGAATTTGGGATTCTTGTACATGGATTGTGGTGAAGGGGTAATGGGCACATTAGTTATGGGCACATTAGAGACGGCACAGTGCTAGGTTTGTTCCTGACCTGGGTGTATGGAGTTTGTATGCTCTCCCTGTGACCTTTTCTCTGGGTGTTCTGGTTTCATCCCATATTCCAAAGACGTGCAGGTTTGTCGATTAATTGGCTTCTGCAAATTGTGAATTTACTAAAAGCCCATAGCTGACACAGCATTTGTTTAGGGTGGACAAAAGTGCTGGAGAAACTCAGCGAGTGCAGCAGCATCTATGGATCGAAGGAAATAGGAAACCCTTCTTCAGCATTTGTTTAGAATGCTTTCCCACTTACCCATCATTTTGATGTTTGCTGATGTTGCCAAAATAAGCCCTATGGTAGATAGCGAAGATGGTTATCAGGAATCACAATGGGAAATTGATCAGCTGGGCAAGTGGCCTGAGGAGTAGTAGCTAATGGTGTTTAATTCAGATAACTGAGTGGCACTTTAGGAAGACAAACCAGGGCAGGGCTTTCATAGTAAACAGTAGGGCCCAGAGGAGTAGATTTACAGTGCTAATGGATAATGCTGGTGTACGGAGCGATCACTGGTCGGCACAGACTGGGTGAGCCGAAGGACCTGTTTCCACGCTGGATCTCTTCTTCTTCTTGTGTATGGCGTGCACAGCCTAAAGTTGTAGGTCAACTTGTTCTATTTGATCTATTTGTTTGTGCACGCCGGGTTGATTGCATTAGTCGACCATGTGAAGGTTGCAATCTCCCACCCCACTGTATCTCTAAACTCTACAGTCTGAAGTCTAAATCCATTGCATGAAGGATTGAAGGCTCAACTCCACAACATTCACCAGTTCTTGTTCATTGGAAGGAGATATTTTATCATCAGTTCTGTGGCTGTTGTCATCTGCAGAAAATGCATTTGTGTTGATCTGCCCCCTGTGTGTTCACCTTTTTGGCAAAGTTCCTACCCTTTTGTCTGTCTACTGATTCAGATCAAATTCAGATTAGTTTGTTGTCATGTACACCAGGGTGCAAGGGAATTCCTTGTTGCATGAAGCTCATAGCGTTAACAGTATACATGGTCATAAAAAGCAAAACACAAAGTACAGGCGGAACTTAGTGGGTTGGGCAGCATCTGCGGAGAGGATGGATTGGTGATGTTTCCAGTTGCTGCCCTTCTTCAGACTGACCCTTCAGTAAGATAGACACAAAATACTTGAGTAACTCAGCAGGTCACGCAGCATCTTTAAAGGAAAAGGATGGGTGACATTTCGGGTCAGGACCTTTCTTCAGACTATCTTCTATCTTTAGAATAAGCCAGCATCTGCAGTTCTTTGGTTCTACATTTTGACCCTTTAATAAGTCTGAAGAAGGGCCCCCACCCAAAATGTCACTTACCCACATTTTCTAGAGATGCAGCCTGACCTGCATATATAATGACTCCAGCATTTTTTGTCTTTCCTTTGTAAATCAGCACCTGCAGTTCTTTGTTTCATAGTGAACTGTTTGTCCTGGCTCTTTTATGAATGTATTGGTTTGAAATGTAAAATTAAGATGCCTTGAAGGATTATTTGCTGCCAGAGAGCCAGGCCGCTGATGATCTCAAGGTATCATCAATGTTCATGTGGATCCTTTCATCGTGTGCTGGCATCTCTAATCCTGTGCCTGTTTAATTCGTAGTCAGAGTGCTTACTACAGGGAACTAGCACCAAGATCTGGCTTTTGCAGTCTTATGTTGGAGCAGCACTCATCACTGCCACTTTCCATCCAACTTCTCCATATCTCCACCTGTCCTAGACGTTTCTCATCTCCATCTATCCTTCTCTGCAGCTTATTTTCAACCATTTCCCTTTTCTGAAGAATGGCCATCGACCTGATTTTCTTCCCCCCTCTGTCGATGCCGCCTGTCCTGCTGAATGTTTCCGACAATTTTTTTTTTATTTGACAAGTTTGGAGAGAAGACGCTATTTTCACGAGGCGTTTCAACAGAAGGGAACGGAGAAAAGGCCGTGATAAATTGAGAATAGAATTCAGACGGCTGCAGTAATTATCACAACACATGAGTGAAGTCACTTAGCAAGTCTGCTACATGCAGCGAGGTGGAGATGCCTTTGAGAAAGAAGTGCAGTTATTTCACCACATTGTAAAACAAGACATATGGTGACATTTGCACAGTTACAAATTATTGTTTTAGCTGCTGGAAATTTTGTTTACCCGACACTTGGTTGATATGATCACAAGAGCCTTGCCAGAAGCAGAATTCTAGTGGTCAAACAGATGGTTAATCAGCAGCATACAAGTGTGAGACAGCACCTTGGTGTATGCCACGGAGCCATCTGTGTTGGTGGAACGTATTATTGAAGGTGTACGGCCAGTTTCCCCACTGGGTTTCTGCAGGAAACATCCGAGGAATTGAATGGCGATCGTTTGGAGTCACAATGAGGTGAAGGGTTTGAAAATAAATCCTGCTAATTGATCACTGATGGACTAAGACTGGTGACACGCCAACATTGCTGGCATAACTATTCGGAAAAGGAGTGGGAGTAGAAACCATCTCTGCGCTAACTGTCTGTTGATGTTTTTGTAGTGAATATATGTAAATGTAATAAAATTATTCTTAACTGTGTAACATTTATTAAATGTTTAAGAAGGAACTGCAGATGCTGGAAAATTGAAGGTAGCCAAAAATGCTGGAGAAACTCAGCGGGTGAGGCAGCATCTATGGAGCGAAGGAAATCTGAAGAAGGGTCTCGACCCGAAAAGTCGCCCATTTCCTTCGCCCCATAGATGCTGCCTCACCCGCTGAGTTTCTCCAGCATTTTTGTCTACCTAACATTTATGAAATCATATGTCTTGATCATTCTGTGCAAAAGACAGTTTTGCAGTTCTAGTCACTACGCTAGAGGAAGGATGTGATTGTACTGGAGAGAGTACAGAGCGGATTCACCAGGATGTTACAAAAATGAACAGCAGATGCTGGTTTACACTAAAGATAGACACAAAATGCTAGCGTAACTCAGTGGGTTGGGCAGCATCTCTGGAGAATATGGATAGGTGAGGATTTGGGTCGGGAAGCCTCTACTGACACGAAACAGACCTAATACAAACATCTGAAGAAGGGTCCTGACCCAAAATGTCACCTTACCATTTTCTCCACAGGTGCTGGCTGACCCGCTGAGTTACTCCAGCATTGAGTCTCTGTCGTACTGGTCTCTATCACCAGGAGGTTGCCTGCGATGGAAGGTTTAAATGATGTGGAGAGACTGGATAGGTGTGACTTGTTCTGCTTGCTGCAGAAGAGGGACCTGATAGAAACAGCCAAAAATGTAAGAAGCATAGTTACTGTTTTTCCAATGGTAGGTGTGTCTGAAGCTAGAGAGAATGCATTCAGGGTAACAGATGACAAGGCCATTTTTTCACCCAGAGAGAAGTTGGAGTCTAGAACCAGCTTAAGGATAGGAAAGTTTTAGAAGTCTGAAGAAGGGTTTCGGGCCGAAACGTTGCCTATTTCCTTCGCTCCATAGATGCTGCTGCACCCGCTGAGTTTCTCCAGCATTTTTGTGTACCAAAGGTTTAGAGGGGTATGGGACGAACACAGGCAAATGGAACTATCGTAGATGGGTGTCGTGCTGGGCAAGGATGAGTTGGGCTGAAGGGCCTGTTTTCATGCTGTAAGACTTCCTGTCTGCATTAACCATCAAACATCCATCAATAACAGTCCTAATGTTCCCCGCTCTGGCATCCCCATCATCTTCCCCCGCCAATTGCTCTGTCATCTGCTTACACAAGGAGCAAACTGTTGCAATATGAAGTAAGTGGTCGGGTCACAGTGATGCCCAACTCTTTTAAAATGATGGATATAATAATTTTATCAAAATAATATCTGCATCAAAATAATGCAGATCTGGGCGTCACGGCCAAGACCTGGATTAAATTACCCGAAGTGCAGGAATTCAGAAACCCACCTGATCGCAGAGAGACAGTATGAACTCACACACGCTGCATCGTGTCAAGATTGGACCCAGGTCACTAGAGCTGTGAGGCTGCAGACAGCACAAACTGTGGTGACTTTAAGGAGCACATAAGTGTGAGTCATTTCACGAAGCATGCAGGGGTCAGCTTTTATAGAGTCAGAGAGTCTTACAGTGTGGATACTGTTCCTTCAGCCCAACTTGCTCACACTGGCCAACATGTTCCATATACACTAGCCCCACCTGCCTGCATTTGGCCCATATGCCTCTAACCCTGTCCTAAACATATACATGCCTAAATGTTTCTTAAATGTTGCGAAAGTTGTGGTTTTCTCTGGCTGCTTTTTTATTATTTGGTTAAAACCTCTCCCTTGCACTTAAAACATTGACAATCAGGTGAATGCGGAATAGGATCTATTAGATAATGCAGAGAGACCATCTGTGCTGAGATATCTTTACACAGAATGGCGATACGAAGCACTCGAAGGAATTGTTCCCTGGTGGGCCCCACTGCCGCTTTGATTTCATAGGAAGCTCATGGGGACTCGTCTTGAGTTATAATGCCAATTTTGCACCACCGCACGTCAGAACTGGTTTTGCTCAAGTGCAGGAGGAGCAATACAACTCAAAGCGAATCTGCTTGGCATGAGAATAAGAGGTGAGCACCTTATTTTGCTCCATTTTGTTCGCCTGCCATGAAGAAAACCATGTGGAAAAAACATGAACTAATTGTGATCAATGGAGCAAAAGAGGATAGTTTGAAGTAACTGCTGTCACACTGTATGGCAGTGTGTTTGTCTCGTTATGCATCGTGTGAATTCAGCTGTCAAAGGAAGTGGCATACCTCTTGTCTATAATCTTGTTAAAAATTTGTGTCCAGAAGCAAATTTGATTATTTGATAAATTTTCTCCAGTTGCTGCAATAGGAAGGGAGGCTCCAACGAGGTACATGGATCCGCTCACCAACTAGAGAGCGGTCCTGAGCTCCCATCTATCACATTGGAGACATTCGAATTATCTTTAATTGGACTTTACTGGACTTCATCTTGCACTAAATGTTATTATCCTGTATCTGTAGACGGCCTGATAGTAATCGCGTGTAGTCTTTTCGCTGACAGGATAGCTAGCATTCAACAAAAATAGCTTCTCACCGTACCTCTGTACATGTGACAATGATAAACAAAACTGAACATTACCACCAACTCTTTAAGTGATATGATCTGGGTACCACACTCATTCCTGACCCGTGACTGGCTTGAGAGGATGGCATCTTGCAGTGCACATGGTGAAGGCACTTTGGTTAAAGATTTACATTATTTAGATGCAGTGACAACAAAGGGTGTCCCAAGTTGGAACTTGGTGAAATTTGCAGATTAGTTTGGTTTAGAAATACAGTGCAGAAACAGGGCCCTTCGGTCCACTGAGTCTGCACCGACCAGCGATCCCCGCACATCTACACCACCCGACACACACCCAGGATAATCTTACATTTTTATACATTTGTACCAAGCCAATTAACTGACAAACCTGTATGGCTTTGGAGTGTGGGACGAAACCAAAGATCTCAGAGAAAACCCATGCAGGTCACGGGGAGAACGTCCAAACTCCGTACAGACAGCACCCGTAGTCGGGATCGAACCCGGGTCTACTGTAATGCAGTAGCTCTACCGCTGCGCCACCCTGCAACCCCAATAATATTAATGATAATGTTTTTGGAGTACATTCTGTCTTTATTCCAGGTGGTAGGTAACAGTTGTTTAAGAAGGAACTGCAGATGCTGGAAAATCGAAGGTAGACAAAAATGCTGGAGAAACTCAGCGGGTGAGTCAGCATCTATGGAGCGAAGGAAATAGGCAATGTTTCGGGTCGAAACCCTTCCCCAGACTAGGTAACAGTTGTTTGGGAGATCCAGGAACATTGCTCATGTGTTCATTGTCTATGTGGCGCATCCTATAGCAATGATGCGCAGGGGGGTGGAGATGGTGGATGATCAGAGAGCTGGATTGGATAACAATCAAGTGGCATGCTTAGTTCTGGATTGTGTTGAGATTATTTCCATTGTTCTTGGAGTGAAGTGTATTCCATCACACTCCTAACTTAGGTCGGCACAGTGTTGGACCTGCTGCCCCACAGTGTCAGAGATCCTGACTACGGGTGTTTGTACGTTCTCCCTGTAACCACGTGGGTTTTCTCCGGGTGCTCTGGTTTCCTCCCATATTCCAAAGACGCACAGGTTTGTAGGTTAATTGAATTCTGTAAATTGTCCCTATTGTGTGGGATAGAACTAGTGTGTGGGAGATTGTTGGTTGGCACAGACTTGGTGGACCTGTTTCCATGCTGTGTCACTAGCCTAAACTAAATGCACTATGTACTTAGTGGCTAGTTCTTGGGAAGTCACGGAATCAGGCCCTTCGGCTCAACTCATCCATGCGGCTGTGAAAGTGTTTTTCAAAGGCCATGCAGATTTCTGGTTCCTGTCAGTTCTTGTGATTTCTGTAAGCTCCTTGGAGCCTTTCGCATTAGACATTGTACAGTTTGTGCTTGTTACTTTATTTCCTTTGTCCATTTCAAAATCACATTTCTTAAATGTGCATTTCAAGTCCCTGGCATGTACTACCCTGCCTGCTCAGTGAGCTGTTCTGAATGGATTTCATACCATTTCAGTTGAAAATTCCTTGAGTACCAACCCCACAGTCAAATTGTTCAAGCTCTCTTTAAAATTGCCTCCTCAGGAAAAAGGGATAAAAAATTCCAAGCTTGACATGAGATCATTGCAGTCCTTCAGAGAAACACTAATCTGCTCTCAGTCAGTCAGTACCAGAGAAACAGTGTTAGCCACCCTCCTTATGATAATCTTCAGCTCACAGCAGCCCTGGTTCACCGCATGTACCCCCCCTCTGAAATAGACAGGACAGGCAGCATCTCTGGATAGAAGGAATGGGTGACGTTTCGGATCGCAACTGAAGAAGGTCTTGACCCGAAACATCACCCATTCCTTCTAACCAGCGATGCTGCCTGTCCCGCTGAGTTACACCAGCATTTTGTGTCTATCTTCGGTTCAAACCAGCATCTGCAGTTCTTTCCAACACACCTCCCCTGAAGTATGTTGTTCAGTAGTGCCATTCAGTATCCAATAAAGATGAGCAGTGGTAATACTTTTGCTTTGTACTGAGCAAGGGAGGAAATGTTCCTCCTCTGTTCCCGTCCCACACTAGGCACAGAAACTGAGTGAGCACCACCAGCCTCAGGAACAGCTTTGTCCCCTCCCTTATCATGTTTCTGAATGGCCTTTCCATAAGCTAGAGGCGTGTTCGGGCAGCACGGTGGCACAGCGGTAGTGTTGCTGCTTTACTGCGCTTGTAGCTCCAGAGACCCGGGTTCTATCCCGACTATGGGTGCTGCCTGTACGGAGTTTGTACGTTCGCCACGTGACCGCGTGGGTTTTCTCCAAGATCTTCGGTTCTCCCACACTCCAAAGACGTACTAGTTTGTAGGTTAATTGGCTTGGGTTTGTATACTTGGTATAAGTGTAAATTATCCCGAGTGTGTGCAGGGTTGTGTTAATGTGCGGGGATTGCTGGTCGGTGCAGACTCGGAAGGCCGAAAGGCCTGTTTCCGCACTGTATCTCTAAACTAAAACTAAGGACCCGCTGGGGTCCTCCAGTACTTTGTGTGTTTTGCTCACGTTTCCAGCATCTGCAGTTTCTTATGTCACCTTGGAGACCTGCGTGTTCTTAGAAATTCTTTACAATCTCCATAATAAATGATATAATGTCAGAAAATGCTGCAAATGATCAGCAGGTCAGACTGGATTGGTGGGAAAATAAATAGAGTTTAAGGTTCAGGATGGAGATTTTTTTGGTCAGGTTTGACCTGACCTGAAACATTAGCTCTGCTTCTCTTCCCACAGACACAGCCTGACCTGCTGGGCCGCTCCAGCATTTGTTCATTTTGTTTTGGATTTCCAGCATCTGCAGTCGCTTTGATTCTCTATAATCACTATTGTGAAAATAGTTTGGAGGCTCAGAAATAAGTGTAGGCCTTCCATGTTTTCATGGAGTCATTCACGTGCAACAAAAGCCACCTGCTGGTGCTTAGGTCGCTGTGGGTGTTCAGAGCTCGGAGAGAGAATTTCAATACTCCAGCAACCAACGCAATCCTCAGCCACAATATAACAGCAAGTGCTGCCTGCCGTGTTACACAAAGATGCAGGGAACAGCGTTGCATTGTATGTCTGCGCTGGTCTTTGTGAGATTTGTTCAGGTACTCTATTGTTCTGCTGCAAGAATAGGTGCTGGATACACTCTCCTAAGTGTGTTTCCTTCAACAGCTTTGCACAGGTCTTTGGCTCATCAATAAGAAAGCGATTTCTGTTTTCTTTTTGCTTTTGTTTAATTATAGTGAAGTAAATGCCAGTTACAGCCCAGGGGGAATGTTGTTAAAAATGCTGACAGTGAGTACTTCAAAGGCAGAATTGAAGGTATGTGTTGCATAGTGTTTAGTTTAGGGATACAGTGTGGAAACAGGCCCTTCGGTCCATCGAGTCCACGCCGACCATCCATCACCCATACACCAGTTCTATCCTGCAAACCAGGGATAATTTACAGAAGCCAATTAACCCACAAACCTGAAATGTAGGAGGAAACCAGAGCACCCAGAGAAAATCCATGTCACACACAAGGAGAATGTTAAAACTCCGTACAGGTTGCACCCATAGTCAGGATTGAACCCGGGTCTCTGGCGTTGTAATGCCCCTGTCCCACTTGGGAAACCTGAACGGAAACCTCTGCAGACTTTGCGCCCCACCCAAGGTTTCCGTGCGGTTCCCGGAGGTTGCAGGTGGTTGCCAGAGGTTGCAGGCAGTGGAAGCAAGTAGGGAGACTGACAAAAACCTCCGGGAACCGCACGAAAACCTTGGGTGGGGCGCAAAGTCTCCAAAGTTTCCGTTCAGGTTTCCTAAGTGGGACAGGGGCATAGGCAGCAATTTTACCACTGTTACACAGTGCGGTTGGTATACTGTCTCTCATCTCTTAACAAGCTTCCCCACAGAAACCGGCAAAGCAGCATTGGAAAACTGGAGTTTGGGTATGTAAGAGGCTCTGGTACGGCTGTCATTCTTTGTTTTCTGATGCCTGAATCTCCTTGAAAAGGCACTTTACAAGTTATAGGAGCAAAATTCGGCCCATTGAGTCCACTCCGCCATTCAATCATGTCTGATCTCTGTCTCCTAATCCCATTTTCCTGCTTTCTCCCCATAACCCTTGACACCCGATGTAATCAACAATTTGCCTTAAAAATAACCACTGACTTGATCTCCCCAGCCGTCTGTGGCAATGAGTTCCACAGATGAACTGCCCTCAGACTAACGAAGTTCCTCCTCACCTCCTTTCTAAAAGAACACCCTTTAATTCTGAGGCTATGACTTCTGGTCTTAGACTCTCCCACCAGTGGAAGCATTCTTTCCACATCCACTCTATCTATGCCTTTCATGATTCTGTAAGTTACAATGAGGTCCCCCCTCAACCTTCTAAACACCAGTGAGTAGAAGCCCAGTGTTTCAAGCGCTCATCATATGCTTAGGAAGCTTTAGATGCCATCAGCAAATATGCATGATTAACCCTCCTTTATTCCCACTCCACCCTGAGCTCCTGTCTGATGAGTTGCCATTGAGGAGGTCAGGTACTACTGACATCCACCTGCTTTGTGACATACATGAGCAGACAATTTAGAATATAAAACCGGGATCAGTACAGCACAGGAATAGGCTTCTTGTCCTACAACGTTTGTACCAAACATGATGCTGACAAACTCTTATCTGCTTGCACTTAATCCATGTCCCTTGAATATCCATGTGCCTATCCAAAGTATCTGCCTTCAACACCATCACCGACAGCACATACCTGGGCACCCACCATCCTCTATGTAAAGAAAACTTGCCTGCACATCTCCTGCAATGAGCTACCAAGCCACTAGGTGGCCACTTCATGGGCGACCTGGTGGCTCTTTGATCAGGTGGACGATGTCGGCACTGGGCTCTATTTCCAGGCATATGCATCCAATGCCATTGGGTTTGGGTTAACCAGGAAAGTTCTAGAATGTGGGTCTCTGTTCAAGGAGAGAGTGTGTTCACGTGTGCGAAGGGCATGGATAAAGTGAGGGCTTACAGTTGTTTTCCCAGGTGTAGTGGATTCTAAAACCAGAGGGCGTCTAAGATGAGATGGGAGAGAATTAATAGAGAACTCGAGGCCATTTTTTTTTTTTTTTTTTTTTTTTTTTTTTTCCTGCTGTGTCTGGAATGAGCTGCCAGAGGATACAACGCTGACTTGCGAAATACATTTGAACAGGTATAAGGATAGGAATGGTTTAGAGGACTATGGGCCAAATGCAGGCAAATGGTACTAGTCCAGAATCCCAATTAGTTGGCATGGACAAGGAAGGCTGGAGGGTCTGTGGCCATGATGTACAATTCGATGACTAAAGTTCAGTCAAGATTATTGGCTAAGGTCCTAAAATGGAACAATAAAATTCTTACCTGCAGCAGCAGCAGCACAAACAGGGTGTGAACACAGTATCTCCCCACCCCACCCCCACACCCAGATACGGTAACCCCCCTCCATCTAATCTTGAGTGCAGTGTAGGTTCACCTGGTTAATTCCAGGGATAGTGGGTCTGACATATGATGAAAGAATGGGTCGACTGGGCTTATATTCACTGGAATTTAGAAGGATGAGAGGGTATCTTATAGAAACATATAAATTTCTTAAAGGATTGGACATGCTAGATGCAGGAAAAATGTTCCCGATGTTGGGGGGAGTCCAGAACCAGGGGTCACAGTTTAAGAATAGGGGGTAGGCCATTTAGGACTGAGATGAGGAAAAACTTTTTCACCCAGAGAGTTGTGAATCTGTGGAATTCTCTGCCACAGAAGACAATCAAGATGGAGTTAGATTTAGCTCTTCGGGCTAAAGGAATCAAGGGATACGGGGAAAAAGCAGGAACGGGGTACTGATTTTAGATGATCAGCCATGATCATATTGAATGGCGGTGCTGGCTCGAAGGGCCGAATGGCCTACCCCTGCACCTATTTTCTATGTTTCCCTATCACTCAATAAATAATGCAATAAACAAACATTTAAACAAAGGTCAAACAAATAAATAAGTAAACAAAAACACACGCACAGGCACGGGCACACATGCACACACCAGGTTGATTGCATTCGTCAAAACCGGACGGACCCCGTGAAGGTTGCAATCTCCCACCCCAATAAATAAATAACACAACCTGGTACAAAGCAACACAAAATCCAAACTCCCTTTTGCAATCCAGACAGCTTGGATTCCCATGTAATATCCTGGTGAGTCTTTCCTGCCCCCTCTCCAACAAAATCACATCTCTCCTACATAAAAGATGAGTATCGAAGTCACTTCACCAGCAAGAGAAACCCAAATGTTGGGCAAAGGTTGCTCTTTTCAGTAGCTGGTGGAATATGAAATGAAGTCATGAAAAGAATGAACAAAGAGATGCAGGAAATAACCAAGCTGACCTCCCGGTGGCTCAGCACTTCAACTCCCCCTCCCACTCCGTCTCCGACCTCTCTGTCCTGGGTCTCCTCCATGGCCACAGCGAGCAGCACCGGAAATTGGAGGAACAGCACCTCATATTCCGTTTGGGGAGTCTGCATCCCGGGGGCATGAACATCGAATTCTCCCAATTTTGTTAGTCCTTGCTGTCTCCTCCCCTTCCTCAGCCCCCCTGCTGTCTCCTCCCATCCCCCAGCCTTCGGGCTCCTCCTCCTTTTTCCTTTCTTGTCCCCGCCCACCCCCGCCCCCGATCAGTCTGAAGAAGGGTTTCGGCCCTAAACGTTGCCTATTTCCTTCGCACCATAGATGCTGCTGCACCCGCTGAGTTTCTCCAGCTTTTTTGTGTAACCTTCGATTCTCCAGCATCTGCAGTTCCTTCTTGAATAAAGAGATGTGTCTGGGGAGGGGTGGGAGAGAGAGAGGGATGACACTGTGGGCAGTTTCAAAAGACAAGATGACATTTGACTGTGACTGTCATTGAAGGAACCTGGTCAGTGTGGTGACAACTGCAAATCCAGTGGGCTAATTAGCATTAATATAAAACCAATGCAGTGGAGCCTGGGTTTTATCCTAGAACACAGACAATATTTGCTGGATTTAGATCATTAGGGATTGAAATATGGATTAATTGAGGGGGGAATACTGGCTGGAGGAAGCAGTGGTGATACTTTAGGTTAAAGATGCTACTGGGACAAATCATTCTTGATTAAGCCTGTCAGGAGAAGGTATCTTGGTTCTGTTTGTTATCTTTCCAGGGAAATAGTCAATCTTGAAGCAAATTACCGTGTGCCCAAATTACATTTCACAAAATCTCTGGCTGTAATCAGGAGGGATCTGCATCTGTTGTACAAATTATTTTCCTGCACAGCATAGCTTAGAAATTACTGCTGCGAATAATCACGGGACAAGCATTAGTAGAATATTCTAGCGCTCTCTTCTAACGGGGCCGCTTAATGGCTTTTTGCACAGGTTGACACCTCCACTAAAACAGACGGAGAACAACAGTGTAAATATGCAGACGACAAACACAAAATACTGGCGTAACTCAGCGGGCCAGGCAGCGTTTCTGGAGAAAAAGAGTAGGCAACGTTTTGGGTGAGAACAGGTCTGAAGAAGGATTCCGTTCCAAAACATTACCCATTTTTCTCCAAAGATGCTGCCTGACCTGCTGAGTTACTTCAACTTTTTAGAAACATAGAAAATAGGTGCAGGAGGAGGCCATTCGGCCCTTCGAGCCAGCACCGCCATTCATTGTGATCATGGCTGATCGTCCCCAATCAATAACCCGTGCCTGCCTTCTCCACATATCCCTTGAGTTCACTAGCCCCAAGAGCTCTATCTAACTCTCTCTTAAATCCATCCAGTGATTTGGCCTCCACTGCCCTTTGCGGCAGGGAATTCCACAAATTCACAACTCTCTGGGTGAAAAAGTTTTTTCTCAGCTCAGTCTTAAATGGGCTTCCCTTTATTCTAAGACTGTGGCCCCTGGTTCTGGACTTGCCCAACATTGGGAACATTTTTCCTGCACCTAGCTTGTCCAGTCCTTTTATAATTTTATATATTTCTATGTAAGATCCCCCTCATCCTTCTAAACTCCAGTGAATACAAGCCTAGTCTTTTCAATCTTTCCTCATATGACCGTCCCGCCATCCCAGGGATCAATCTCGTGAACCAACACTGCACTGCCTCAATCACAAGGATGTCCTTCCTCAAATTAGGAAACCAAAACTGTCCACGATACTCCAGGTGTGGTCTTACTTGTGTCTATCTTCGGCATAGGCCAGTGTCTGCAGTTCTTACCTACACAATGTAAATGTACATTACCTCTGCTAATAAAGGGGGCAAAACTCCTTGATTTAATACTGCATCATCTTTGTGGGTCTTTAAAATAAGTTGCACTGGCCTTACGTACATAAGGGATATTTTATTTGCACATAAATTACTGCGGATGTTGGTTTACGGAAAAAGACAAGTTGCAGGAGTAACTGAGTGTGAAAGGAACATCTCTGGAGAACATGGATAGGCAACGCTTTGTGTCGGGAACTTTCTTCAGACTTTTATTCTTTATCTCTGAAAGATAGATGTGGCATTTGGCTCGTACCCCTCTGAACATGTCCTGTCCAAATGTCTTTTGCAAGTTGTAATTGTGTCCACTCCAATAGCCGCCTCTGGCAGCTACATCCAGATACGGGCTACCTCTCAACTTTAATTTGATTCTTATTCACGAGTTGAAAACTCTGTCATCCAGTAAGTGCGCTGTCAAGTCGAACTTTCACTGGCAGAAGCTGAACACAACCTTCAGTGCAAAACCCTCAGCACCTGCACAACTCAAAATGTCAGTGCAACTGGAATGAGGAGGAGGTAGACACAAAACACTGGAGTAACTTCTTCAGATTGAATGTAGAGGTGGGGGGAGGGGGCAAAAAACTGGAGGCAAAAAAAACTGGAGGCAAGGAAACTATCAGACCAGATCAAGGCCGGCAACAGATGACCTCTGGAAGGGTGGAGCCCATAATGGCCCATTGTTGGCTGGGGATGGTGTGATAGCGAGAGGGATACAAGGATGTGAACAGTGGAATGGGAAGGCTGACTAGAGTGGGGGAGGCGAGGGAATGCAGGAGTTATTTGAAATTAGAGAAATCAATCTGCACATTTGACAACAATAAGCTCAGAAATGATGCTGGGTTGCTCAGCTCGTAGTTATTCCTTTTTGAAATAATTTGTGATTTAGAAATATGCAGGTTTAGTACACCTCCTTAACCCATCACTGAAAATAGCTGTGCACTTTATAAATCTTGTTTGTATGTGTGTTTTGACAGATATATTAATTTTGACACGCTCGTGACTGCTAAATATGGGGCCTTGACTTTGTGAGGCACAGAAGTGTTGCTTGTCATCATTAATTATATGAAAATAATTTCATTGTAACACAGACAAGGTACAAACCTTTTAAAGTAATGATAGCATGGATGAAATCGAGTTTGCTCAATTGCTTCATTTTCTCCTGAAGTTTAATAATGGTGATATAAAATGGTTGACATCTGAACTATTTGTTAACCAAAAGAGAATTATAGATTGGCAGGCAAGCCAGATTGTGATCTATAATAATTGGGAATGATTTAGATCAAAGTTATGTATTTTAAAAATGTTTATGCATCTACCTGATTAATATTTCTATACATTATTGTACAAAAATAATCTGATTTATCCAGAAGGTGGGTCTCTACCCAAAACATTACCCATCCCTTCTTTCCAGAGATGCTACCTGTCCCGCTGAGTTACCCCAGCTTTTTGTGTCTATCTTCAGATTTATCCAGCTTTGACCTTCTTGTTGCCTTTATTACAGCAGATGCAAGTAATGAAAATGTGCTTTACTATGAAATAATCCAAATGTTCCCTGAGGTTATGAAATTCAGTTGTTCGAGATTAACAGTCGGTTGTAGCTTTAACATGCCTCATCTTGAATTCCCACTTTAATAACGTTTTTCATATTTTTTCATTGCCTGTAAGTGGCAAAGGCTGGAGGACATGTATATTTATTTGTGTAAAGAAGAACTGCAGATGCTGGTTTAAATCAAAGGTAGACACAAAATGCTGGAGTAACTCAGCGGGGTTCGGGTTTCGGGTCGAGACCCTTCTTCAGACTATAATTATTCATGATCAGTGTGAAACTAACATTGTTGGAATCGGTCCCAGTGAATGGAAGTAGAGAGGTCTCCCACCCACCAGATGTGCTAGAGCAACATGCCATCATACTTAGACTTTGTGGCTACTGGTGAGATTTGTAGTGAGTAAGGTCTCGCCTCCAGCTCTTCACCCCCCCACCCACTACTTCCAATTTGAAGGAGGGTCCCAATCCAAATTGTCGCCTATCCAGAGATGCTGCCAGACCCGCTGAGTTACTCCAGCACGTTGTGCCTGTTCTTTTTCTCCCCGATGTTACTCCGGACTGAAGTCAATTGCCACATTTGCCAGAAACAAGGAACTGCAGATGCTGGTTAATACACAAAAGAACACAAAGTACTGGAGTAACTCTTTACACCTTAATTCAATCTGTCATGAAAATCAAAGGCACAAGCATTCAACACCACCAAACCCCACCACCAGTCTTCCTCTGTCACTGATGCCACAGAAGGCTGAGGGGGCCAAATCAATGGATACTTTTAAGGCAGATAGATAGATAGATTCTTGATTAGTACGGGAGACAGGGTTTGGGAGAAGGCAGGGGTATGGGGTTAGGAGGGAGAGATAAATCAGCCATGATTGAATGTCGGAGCAGACTTGATGGGCCGAATGGCCTAATTCTTCTCCTATCACTTATGACCACCAGGGATCCATTCACCTATATTTCCTGCCACTAAATCAGTTCAAGATTAATCTTTGTGGATTTCTGGAGCTTTTACTTTCCTGATTAGTCTGTGATGTGGGACTTTATCGAGCATCTTGTTAAAATCTACACAGACTGCAGCAAATTAAATTATGAAAGAGCTGAACTATTCCCTTCCAAATTACTGATTGGGCCACTCCTTGTCCAATGTTCCGATATGGTTGAGCAGTCTGCTGTGGACGAGGGAATACAAGATATCAAGCCAGACATTCTACTTTTTATACTGAATTACAGGGATTTATTTTCCTCAACATTTTTGCTGCAGGTTGAAGGAAATTATATTCATTACACGTGTAATTGATAGCATTGCCAAAGAAATTTAAATCTGAATCGAGACACAAGAGCTGCAGATGCTGGAGGAAAAACAAATAGGCTTTCGTTCTGAAGAAGTGTCCTGACCCGAAACATCACCTATCTTTTTTTTTATCCAGAGATGCTGCCTGATTCGCTGAGTTACTCCAGCGCTTTGTGTCCATCTTTGATATATAAACTAATATCTGCAGTTCTTTGTTTCTACATTTGGGCTAACTCCACTGCAAAATCTCCGCCGCGGCATGCCTACTTTGAAGAAGTTCCTTTCCTCTCTCTGACAGGAGTTCTGCAAGACCCACTCTGACTGTTCTATCTCATCATCCCCCCCCTCCCCCCCTCCCTCCCTCTATTCCTGACTAAAAGTCCTTCAGACTAAAAAAGATGGGTTCTAACTTGAAACATCACCCATCCTATTCCTCCAGAGATGCTGCCTGACCCGCTGAGTTGCTGCAGCACGTGTCTATAGCTGGAGAATCTCAGCGGGTTGAGCAGCATCTGTGAAAGGGAAAGCAACCACCATCGTTTTTGGGTTGAGAAGCACAATTTGCATCCTTTGCCATTGCTGTGCAATGCAATGGGCCGAGCTGACACATTCACTGGGCTAAAGAGGTCACCTGATAAATGTCGGCATAAAACTCTCAGCTGATGCTCCCTTACAGCACTGAGGCAGCACTGCAGAGATGGCGGAGCAGTGTTCTCAATGAGGCATGAAAGCAAAACCTGCCAAAGCCTCGAAGTGATGTCAAAGATCTTTATGCGCTATTTTAAAGGAGAATAAATATTCTGGATAATATGGATCCCTCATCAACAATTCTGTATGAAAAGCATCATATTTGGCTTTGATATTGAGAGGGACTTGCTGTGCTCAGTATTACAACTGTGAATAGACTACAAACACACTTTGCCTGTAAAACTCCCGGAAAGTGACGTGGAAGGTATATGCTCAACCTTCTCTCGAAGAACTTTCATATGTTGTGAGAACGTTGACTTTGGCAAACTTTGGCCATTTTTTTTCGGAGTTACATTTTGGCTTGAGTTTAAAAGCACTGATTTGGCAGAAACAGCCAGTTCCATTGATAAGTGAATTTTGCCTTGAAGATTTTGAAGGCTGCTAGTTTTTGGCTCTCGAGGCCAAAATTGTTTCCATTTCAGCTAGAGCTCAATAAGTAAATTAGATTATGTATCCATCCAAAAGAAAAATCAAAGTATATTTTAAATCGCCAATTGTGTATGATGTTTAATACAGTTCTATTTGGTGTTCAAGGTAACATTGCAGAATGACCCCAGTACAGCCTAATATCACTTCAATTTCCTCTTGTTACCCTACGATTCATTGGTTGAAGTAGAAACATAGAGAGTAGGTGCAGTAGTAGGCCATTCAGCCCTTTGAGCCAGCACTGCCATTCAATATGCTCATGGATGATCATCCAGAATCAGTACCCTGTTCCAGCCCCCCCCCCCCCCCCCATATCCCTTGATTCTGTTAGCCCTAAGAGATATATATAACTCTCTTTGGAATATGTCCAGTGATTGGCCTCCACTGTCTTCCGTGGCAGAGAATTCCACAGACTTACAACTCTCTGGCTGAAAAAGATTTTTCCTCATCTCAGTCCTAAATGGCCTACCCCTTATTCTTAAACTGTACTATCAAAAGTATATGATATTGATGGGGAAAAGGCAGAGGTTTAAGGTGAGATAGGGAAAGTTTAATGAAGACAGTTTAAATTGTTATGTTACAGTTTCCAACACACTGGTGTGGCCACATTTGGAGTATTGTGTTCAATTTTGGTCATCTTGCTACAGGAAGGATGCCATTCAGCTGGAAATAGTGGACAGAAGATTCACAAAGATGTTGCCAGGACTCGAGGGCCTGAATTACAGAGAGGTTGAACAGGCTAGGACTTTAGCCCTTGGAGTGCTGGAGGCTGAAGAGTGATTTCATAGTGTATTGTGTCACGAAGGGAATAGACAGCATGAATGCACAGAGTCTTTTATCCAGGATAGAATCAAGAACCAAAGGGCATAAATTTAATGTGAGCGGGAAAAGACTGAATAAGAACTTGAGGGACAACGTTTTCACACAGAGGGTGGTGAGTACATGGAATGAGCTGCCAGAGGAGGAAGTTGAGGCAGGTACTATAAGATATTTGGACAGGTAGATGGATAGGAAAGGTTTAGAGGGATTTGAGTCAAAAGCAAGCGGGTGGGACCAGCATAGATGGGGCTTCTTGGTGAGAGTTGACAAATTGGACCAACGGTGCTGTTTTTGTGCTGCATGTCTCTGAGACTAACGATGCAAGTTAGTTGGAGGATGCCATGTGCCCGGAACACTCTGCCAGGGCAAGTGTTGGAGGCGTGTAACCTAGTAATAGAAACATAGAAAATAGGTGCAGGAGTAGGCCATTCGGCCCTTCGAGCTTGCACCGCCATTCAATATGATCATGGCTGATCATCCAACTCAGTATCCTGTACCTGCCTTCTCTCCATACCCCCTGATCCCTTTTGGCCACAAGGGACCACATCTAACTCCCTCGTAAATATAACCAATGACCTGGCCTCAACTACATTCTGTGGCAGAGAATTCCAGAGATTCACCACTCTCTGTGTGAAAAATGTTTTCCTCATCTCGGTCCTAAAAGATTTCCCCCTTATTTAATTTATTTAAGAGTTATTCAGTCAGACACATCAACAGACAGAGAATGAAGGGATAATAGAGCATATGCAGGCAGATGTGCACATTAAATTGGCAGCACAATCAGCACAGTCGTTGTGGGCCAAAGAGCTTGTTCCTGCACTGTTCTATGTTCAAAGTTAACAGTGATATGGAATTAATGCAGGCAAATAGAAATAATGTAGATTGTCACCATGGATGTGGTGGGCCAAAGGGCCTGTTTTTATGTTATACATCTCTGTGACTCTCAGACTTGTGACCCGATTTGTTGAGTTACTGAATCACAAACCCAATTAATCTCGCTTTACAGAATCCCGTCTATATACACAGTACACTTACAAATCAGGAAAATGTTACCTTCTTTCTAATGTTCCTAAATTTGACTATCTTAATATTATTTTGGTGTTTGTTCTTAGTCCAAACATTTGGTTATGTTTGGACTAAGGACAAACATTTGGCCCTGTTATGTGTTAGAGCCAGTGTTGTAAACATTTTCTAAAGAAATTAATATTTTTTATCCAGTGTCACTGAAATCTGGAGAGTGATATAGTCAGCCAGTGGTTATCTAGTGGTGGGCTTCTGATGCTTCGGAGGTACCTTCGGGCGACACAGTGATGCAGCGGTAGAGTTGCTGCCTTTAGTTTAGAGATACAGCGTGGAAGCTGGCCCACCTGGAGCCACTCCGACCAGCAATCCCCGCACATTAACACTATCCTACACCTCCTTTTTTTTTTTTAACATTTACCAAGCCAATTAACCTACAAACCTGTACGTCTTTGGAGTGTGGGAGGAAACCGAAGATCTCTGAGAAAACCCACGCAGGTCACGGGGAGAAAATACAAACTCCGTACAGACAGCACCCGTAGACGGGATCGAACCCGGGTCTCCGGCGCTGCATTTGCTGTAAGGCAGCAACTTTACCGCTGCGCCACCGTGACCTGCCTTACAGTGCCAGAGACCGGGTTCGGACCTGACTACGGGTGCTGTCTGTATGGAGTTTGTACGTTCTCCCAGTGACCCCATGGGTTTCCTCTGGGTGCTGCGGTTTCCTCCCACACTCCAAAGACGTACGGGTTTGTAGGTCAATTAGCTTTGGTTAAAAAAATTGTGACCATTTTCCCTAGTGTGCAGGATGGTGTTAGTGTACGGGGCGATTGCTGGTCATCATGGACTCGGTGGGTTGAAGGGCCTGTTTCCACACTGTATCTTGAAAGTGTAAACATAGTGAGTACCTGAAGGCTTCGCCTCTTGGAACTGCATGAATTCAAGAGTATGTGAAATCTAATATATATAAACACTTTCCTGTGGCTTAAAATGTATTAGCAACAAATTTGCCAAAGCCTTTGAACAAAATCAAAGCAGCTTCATCTGAAGGGGGAAAAAAAGAACCATATAAATAATAGACTGTAATATGAATGCATAACATTTCACATCAGAGAAACCAACTCTTTAATCTTTTATTGACACTGAGAAATGACCTTTGAACATTCAAGGTAAATAAAAAATACAAGTACGTCAGCTAAAATTAGGTCAATGCTTACAGTAGTATTTTGATGTGGGGGTGTTTGGTCCTTTCTGTGTCAATTTAAAATGTAAATGAGTTAGCTCTGCAGCTTTTGTGAAACAGTGACTCAAAACAAGTTCCTTTTATTTCCGCTGCTCGGACTGGGATATCGACTGATGATGGGAGATGCAAACATAAAAAGTGCTGAGTAAAGTAATTTATGCAGTCTCGGCTTAGTTCCTGTGAGGTGGCTCCATATTCCGGGTAGGTATCTTTAAATCTGCAATTAAGTTGCCGCTTGTCAAAGCTGCCATGCAGTAAAGATGACGCTGATTTCATTTACAAGTGAAGAGAGGATGGCAGATGAGGGAGGCCTTTGCCTCTTCTTGGTTTGTTCATTCTAGAAGTTCCTGGATTACAATATTCAGTACTACTTGCTGTCTTTGGCCGGCACCTCTGCTGAGTTTGGTTTTCTGGAGATGCAAGGAACTGCAGGTGCTGGTTTACAAATAAAGTGTTGGAGTAACGTGGCGGGTCAGGCAATATCTCTGGAGAGCATGGACGGGCTATATTTCAAGTCCGGACCCTGATTGAGATGTCAATGGAAGCACAATGTTCCCCAAGTCCAAATCATTGTATTGATCGTCATTCTTGTAATTTTCAAGGAGAACAAATCATGTTCGTTTCCACCTTGTTTCTGTTACATTTTTTTAATCGCTGTGTATCGATTTCATCCAGTATCCTCTGAGGGGGAGGGGGGCAGCGGCGAGCCCAGGTTTACTTTTTCCATATCGTTAACCTTAAGCAAACTCACCTTCTCTCCATCTGCTGTACCTTCTGTATCTCTCCATAACCCACAACCTTGAGACTGGTGATCAGTTTATGCAGTATTTGACTTCAGTCCTGTGAGGTTTAAACATCTGTTTTGTGCCTTGATGCTCAAAACTGCATACAACGTTCACCTTGTGGACAAACCAGAGCCCACTGCATCATTTCATCACACCTGTCTTTAACTTTTGGGAACACAAGAAAACAGCACCCATCCTTGCCACTCTCAGCCCTGCCCTGGCAATTAATATGCATTAGATCACATAAGCCCATAAGTGATAAGAGCAGAATTAGGCCATTTGGCCCATTGAGCCTACTCCACCATTCAATCATGGCTGACCTATCTTTCTCTCCTATCCCCATTCTCGTGCCTCCTCCCCATAACCCCTGACACCTGTACTGATCAAGAATCTATCTATCTCTGCCTTAAAAAATATCCATTGACTTGTCCTCCACAGCCTTCTGTGGGAAAGAATTCCACAGATTCACCATCCTCGGACTAAAGAAATTCCTCCTCATCTCCTTCCTAAAAGAACGTGCTTTAATTCTGAGGCTATGACCTCTGGTCCTAGACTCCCCCACTAGTGGAAACATCCTCTCCACAACCACTCTGTCTCCCCACATCCACGCGATCTCAACACTTCTTCTGTGCTGAGTCCCCATGGTTTTCGATTCTTCAATTTTTCCAAAAATGTTATCCTTGTACTTTTTAAATATCACCATTGACATAGCCTCCACAAACCCTCCTGGGGAGAGAATTCCAGAGATTCACCACTCTCTGTGAGAAGAAGTCGCCATTCATCATAGTTTAAAATGACCACCCTTTATCTTGTAACTAACGAGTTGTGTCGGACACTGCATTTGATGTTGGATTGATTAGTGTGTGCAGATCACCGTGAACGGGTCAAGACCATAAGACATAGGAGCAGAATTAGACCATTCGGCCCATCAAGCTCGACCAATTGATTGTTCAGAGAAACTGGCTACAGAACCGCAAATCTCTTTCATTCCTACTAAGTGAACCATTGGAAGTATTTTTATTTCTCTCTATTGAATGACTTAAATAGACTTTAGACTACTTTAGAGTTACAGCATGGAAACAGGCCATTTGGCCTGCCGAGTCCGCGCCGACCAGCGATCACCCCGTACAAAAGCACTATTCTACACACCAAGGGTACAATTTACAATTTTTTTTACCGAAGCCAATTAGCCGAAAAACCTGTACGTCTTTGGAGTGTGGTGGGAAATCGGAGCACCCGGAGAAAACCCACGCGGTCACGGGGAGAATGTCTAACGTCCGTAGAGACAGCACCCGTGGTCAGGATTGAGTCTGTGTCTCTGATGCTGTAAGGCAGTAAAATTCTTTACATAGGAAATGAAAAATACATAGTACAATGTTTGTATCAGTGGTTGAAAAGATGTAATAAAAAGAAAGGAAATCTATTTTTCTAATGTGGAAGTTAATTATTTGGTCACTAACTAGAACAAGGGGACGCTTAAGGTGGCACAGTGGTAGAGGTGCTGCTTCTACAGAGTTTGTATGTTCTCCCAGTGACCGCGTGGGTTTGCCCCGGGTGCTCCAGTTTCCTCCCACGCACCAAAGATGCACAGATTTGTCGATTAATTGGCTTGGGTAAGTACACTAGGATGTAGTGTGTGCTGGTAATGGGGATCGTTGGTCGGCGGGGCCTCGATGGGCCGAAGGGCCTGTCTCCGCACTGCATCTCTAAACTAAACTAAAACTAAACAATGCTTGGTATCCAGAATGAGTTGGGGCTTGATTTATTGTTGGAAGTTGGAGCAAAGACAGTGAACCACTTGAGAAGAGACCCAGGATATTTGTTGATCGCTAAAAACCCAGCCAAAGCTCAGCAGGAAGGCCAATGTTCAGACAGTTAATCCATCGCCCCCTGTGAGGTGAGCTCCAGGATATACCTCTCATCTTGGCCAATAGGACAACCATGTACCCAGCCACCACGTCATCAGTCATCGATGGCAGTGGTTGCAAATGACTCAGCAGCTTGTGCTAATTGCCAAAGTTTCAGTGCCATTTGCCCATGAGAAATCTGGGTCGTTCAGACACTGTGCAGTGCCCGTGATTAGAATATAAAGCGTTTGTGATTTATTACAAGAGGTTACCGCTGAGGGGATTGCAATAATGTCACGAGATGGTTGCAGATTTGGATTTGCATTCAGTTAATTCGTTAGTAGAAACAAGACTGAAGAAGGATCCTGACCTGAAATGTCACTTATCCATGTTCTCCAGGGATGCTGTCTTCACCTGCTGAGTTATTCCAGCACTTTATGACCTTCTCAGTTAATTTATTAATGTATTTTCTGTAATTATTCCTTCTGTTCCCCTATCTCACCCATCTTTCCTCCTCGTATTGATGGACTTTAAAAAAAAAAAAATGATTATCATCAATTGGCTAAAACATCTTTGATTGGATTTGCTCTTGGTTTTGGGAGGATAAATGATTAATCAACTCAAACTGCACACATCACCTGGATTGGAAATGATCTTGCAACAGGGGATGAGCCTATGATTTCTCCTCTGTAAGGTAGGGTGGATAAAGCCATTTGCACCCTTTTCCCCTGTGTTTAAGTTGCCGAAATGTACCGAAGAAAAACAAAACCCTCAAGACAAAAACAAACTGCTGGAGGAACTCAGTGGGTCTGGCAGCATCTGTGGTGGCAGAGGATACAAGATACAAGATACAAGATACATTTAATTGTTTACCCCTTGAGTTGCCGAAAATGTACCGAAGACACAACATAAAACAAAATCCATCCTCAAGACAAAAAAAACAGACTGCTGGAGGTCAAACTCAGGCGGGTCTAAAGGCAGCATCGCACACCTGGGTGGAGCCCCCGGCGTGCGCAGAGGAATTCCAAATTGAATTTCCTTTATTGTCGACAATTCAGGTTGCAAAGTCAAATCTGGTATGCTTCTGTTCTTCTCTACGCTGAACAGCTTCTTAACACCCTGACTGGCACTTTCATGAATAAAACCCGACGAGAAATAGGCATCTCCACTGAAATAGTATTAAGGGCCTGTCCCAGTTTCCCGAACTTCTCCCAAGTATTCCCCTTGATTCAAACTCGAAGAATGTTTGTAACGGGTTCGTAGGAGGCCGTAAGAGTCCGTAGATATATCGTAGCGGCTCGTTATGTCAGCCGTAGGTACTCGGGGCATTACATGTTGCAATTTTTCTCCTCCCGACTATCTTTTTATTCGTGGACAATTTTTGTCATGCTGGAAAAAACGTCCCGACTTACCTGTTGCCTCGAGTAGCTACGGCTGACATAACGAGGCACTACGGGAGAAGGTACAAACTCAGCACAGACAGCGCCCATAGTCAGGATCAAAGCCAGATCTCTGGCGCTGTAAGGCAGCAACTCTACCGCTGTGCCACCCTGCAGCCTCTGTTGCTGCAGAGAATTCCCTGAGTCAGATAGATGGGACATCATAGTTGGCATGGGCAAGTTGGGCTGAAGGGCTTATTTCCATGGTGCTTCGTGCCCATGACTCTATGTAAGGTTTAAGAAGGAACTGCAGATGCTAGAAAATCGAAGGTAGACAAAAATGCTGGAGAAACTCAGCGGGTGAGGTACCAGCTTTGGATAGATGCTGCCTCACCTGCTGAGTTTCTCCAGCATTTTTGCCTACACTCTATGTACAAGGTAACTGGTTTGTACATTGCAGTGTCCCCTAAAGGAAAATTGTCAGATATCGGTTATAGTTAAGTGAAGTACATCAGGATACCAGCAGAATTTCCTTGATTCTCTTTGAAGAGACCCTGATAGGTGAGTCAGTTACTTGTTCAATCTTTCACCAGATGGGCGAAACTCATTTCCTCAGCACAGCACCAGTAAGGGAGGAGGATACATGAGGTGTTCATATATCTGCAGAAGGGCTTGCATCCGCAGAATCCCGTACTGTGGTTCTAAAGCCGGATGTAATAATCGCTTCCCCGGGGTGCTGGTTTGTACTATCAATCCTCACTTTAAAACTGCATATTAACTTCCAAAAATTTACTGTCAAAAACCAAATCACATTATGTAACTAAAGGCATATTGAGCTTTTACTAAAAGCATGGATTTAGTGTCAATGTTATACCAGTTGTATTGCATTAGTCTTTTAGCTGTGTATGCAATACTCCTGTTAAGAGTAGTTACGGGACAGCTTTGAATCGGTGGACTGGGGCATGTTCAAGATTCATCGGCGGGCTGGAATGAATACCTCACATTCATCACCGTCTTCATAAAGAAACGCACGGACAAGCCAGTACCAACAAAACCATTCTGAATCTTCCCCAACCAGGAGCCCTGGATGAACCAGAAGGTTCATAATTTAGTTTGGTTTAGATTAAGGCAAGTTTTTTTTGGGGGGGGGGTTTAGGTTAGGTGATTCTAGAGTCATCAAGAAGCTCAGGTGAAGCCTCCAGAAGGTCATCACACATGTGAAGAGACAATTCTGGAGGGAACTAGAGTCGCAGCTGGATAGACACCAAATGCTGGAGTAACTCAGCGGCACAGGCAGCATCTCTGGAGAGAAGGAATGGGTGATGATTCGGGTCGAGACCCTTCTTCAGACTGATCACAGGTGGATGCTCAACAGCTGTAGCAAGGCTTGCATGCTATCATGGCAAAACCAGTTAGAATAAGTGGCAATGAAGCATTTCTTACTGATGGGCCTCAATGGCTTTTATGCACACTCTGAAAGGGAGAATAATGACACCACCTGCATAAGCTCCCACAACTAGTCACAACTCTGTGATCTGTGTCCGAGGACAATGTCGGAGCATCCTTCAAGAGAGTGAATCCATGCAAAGCTCCCGTCCCAGGCAGCACACTTGGCCGAGTGCTGAAGACCTCTGCAGACGTCTTCAATCTCTCGCTTCTGTGGTCTGAAGATCTCACCTGCTTCATAAAGGCATGTATTGTACCAGTGCCTATGGTGACCTGCCTCACTGACCACCGACAGGTAACACTTACATCTACTCGAGTGAAGTGTGCTGAGAAGTTGGTTATGGTGCAAATCCTACCTCAGAATTGACCGAGATCCACTTCAATTTAACTATCTCCACAACAAGTCAACAGCAGATGCTATTTCACTGTTAAATCTCCCCACTCTGCTCTGGATCATATGGATAACAAAAATACATACGTCAAATTCATAGATTCAAGAACCGCTTCCTCCCGGCTGTTATCAGATTCTTGAACAGACTTCTCAAATGCTAAGATCATAAGATTATGAAAATTAGGCCATTCAGCCCACCGAGTCTGCTCTATCATTTGAACAAGGCTGATCTATTTTTCCCTCTCAACCACATTCTCCTCCCTTCTCCCCATAATCTTTGATACCCTTACTAACCAAGAACCTATCAATCTCCGCTTTACAATTACCCAATGATCTTGTGATGAGTTTAAAGAGAATGATTGTGATGAACAATGAAATTGGTGAAAGCTAAGGATTACGAATCTTCCAATCCACCTCATCAAGCCCCTTTCACTTTTTCTACCTGCGCTTTCTCTGTGGCTTTAACACTATACTCTACACTCTGTTTATTTTTCTCTTTTGCACTACTGAAGTACAATATGATTTGACTGGAGGGCATGCAACACAAAGTTTTTTGCTGTATCTCATGAAAATATTAAACAACACCAATACCAGTACGTTAGTTTGCTGTTCATTGACTTAATTGTTCAACATAATCATGCTCTTCAAACTCATCACCACGCTCCAAGACCTCCCCTTCTAAATGGATTCTTGACTTCCCTATCAACAGACCATAATCAGTGTATATCGAGGTATAGAAGTGTGAAGAAGGGTCTCGATCCGAAACGTCGCCTATTCCTTCTCTCCATAGATGCTGCCTCACCCGCTGACTTTCTCCTCCAAATTCAGAGACAGTTTCTTCCCAGCTGTTATCAGGCAAATGAACCATCCTATCACCAACTAGAGAGTGATCCTGACCCACTATCTACCTCATTGAAGACCCTTAGAATATCTTTAATTGGACTTTACTGGACTTTATTTTACACTAAACGTTATTCCCTTAAGCGTGTATCTGTGCAGTGTGGACGGCTTAATTATAATCATGTATAGTCTTTTTGCTGACGGGTTAGCATGTAACAAAATACTTTTCACTGAATCTCAGTACACGTGACAATAAACAAAACTTAAAAAAAATAAATCAGTAACAACATGATCCTGACAATGGGTTCTGTTTGTACAGAGTTTGTACGTTCTCCCTGTGACCATGTGGGTTTTCTCCAGATTCTCTGGTGTCCTCCAACATTTCAAAGATGTGCAGGTTTGTAAATTGTCCCTAATGTGTGAGGATCACTGGTCGGCATGGACTTGGTGGGCCGAAGGGCCTGTTTCTATGCAGTATCTCTAAACTAAACTAAACATCTCCAAAACGGTGGCGCAGCGGTAGAGTTGTTGCCTTGTAGCGGTTGTAGCGCCAGAGACCCCGATCGATCCTGACTACGGGTGCTGTCTGTACGGAGTTTGTACGTTCTCCCTGTGACCGCATGGGTTTTCTCCGCAATCTTTGGTTTCCTCCCACACTCCAAAGCCATACAGGTTTGTAGGTTTTGGTATAGGTGGAAATTGTCCCTAGTGTGTGTGTAGGATAGTGTAAATGTGCGGGGATAGCTGGTCGACGCTGACTCGGCGGGCCGAAGGGCCTATTTCCGTGCTGTATCTCTAAACTGAACTAAATCTCACTGACTATCAATGCAAGCAGACCCCAGGGCCGTGTGCTCGGCCCCCTTGCTCTGCTCTATTGTCAACCATGCCTGTGTGGCTAAGCACTACTCCAATGCCATCTACTAATATCATCAGCATCACCATTGATGAGTCAGCATTGAGCAGAGCAATAAAACACCTGCTTGACTGGTGCTGCAACAACAACCTCTCGCTCAACATCAACAAAACCAAACAACTCATTGTTGACTTCGTGGAGACAAAGTCGGGAGACCATGTTGTACCAGTTTTCATTGGTGGCTTCCAAATCCTTGGCATTAATATCTTGGATGATCCAACACATAGATGTGATTACCTCTACCTCTACTTTTTCCGGCGATTCAGTAACACCCTAAATAATCTAACAAACCTCTACAGATGCGCTGTGGAGAGTATCCCAACTGCTTGCAGCGTGGTCTGGTTTGGTAATTCCAATTGCAGAGGGTGGTAGACTCAACAGGTGATAATAATAAGCCCAAAGCTAAAGCTAATTGTAATTTTGTACCAGCATCTTGTTTTGCTCCCACTTTTTCTTTTCAGTGGTGCAGAATTTATGTATTTGTGTGTTTGCATGTTGTCTGAGTCTTAATGACTCCAATGCTGCTGCAAGCAAGTTATTCATTGTACCTTTATCTCACTGCACTTTTTCAGATGAAGATAAACTTGACTTGACTTGAAATGGAGGTAGAATTTTCATAAGTGTGTAACATTTTGTGTACTTGCCAGTACTTGACGATAAATGATTGGCTTGATAATTTCATTTGAAAGAAAGTGCATCATTTAATGTAATTCAATATACACTGAGAGACCACGAACCTCAGTTATCTACGATATAATAAGAACAGCAACATTTTAACAGTCGTGTGAAATTATTAGTATCCTTTTGTGCTTGTTATCCAGAACATAGTATCAAAGAACAGCACATTAAGACAATGGTTGATGTCATTACAGCATAACTAATGTTGAAGAATGAGGGCTGAAACACAATCTGGTTACCATTGCTGGCTGAGACTGCATTTGGAAGGAATGCTCGAGACGTTCCAACCATGAACTTTAGTCCGGCTGTCAAAGACAATTGGAAAGCAAATGGGTGACATGGTGGTGCAGCGGTATAGGTGCTGCCTTGTAGCGTCAGAGAGCCAGGTTCGATCCTGACTACGGGTGCTGTCGGTATAGAGTCTGTACATTCTCCCTGTGACTGCTTGGGTCTTCCCTGCATGCTCTGGTTTCCTCCCACACTCCAAAGACATCCAGGTTAATTGGCTTCGGTAAAAATTGTAAATTGTCCCTAACGTGCAGGATAGTGCTAGTGTACGGGGATTGCTGGTCGGCACCGACTCGGTGGGCCGAAGGGCCTGTTTCCGTGCTGTATCTCTAAACTAAACTTATCTATGACTCGGTGAACTTTTGTCCTCTGGAAACTACAACTGTACAGATGGCTTCCAGATGTCCAGCGTACTTCAGCATGCTATGTCTTCCCTTCCCTTCCCTTCCTCTTGCATTGCCGAATGTGCCTGGAAGCTCTGCTCTCCGTGACTGTCTTCCAAAGACTTCCACTCCCTCCCTTACAACTGATGTATAGTTTCGAGGATGTCCTCAATTGTTCTCTAAGCGAGAGTTCAATGGCTGGTGAAGTTGATGTGTTTTTTGCACAAGAGAAGCGTAATGTTTGTGAATTGTGAATAGATTGGAAGTGACTAATTTTCTAAAATTTGATTTGCCACTCGTCCACAAATTGCTTCTAACCTTTTGTTGACTCTTCAGCTTTGTGACAAATTATTGTTGCGAATTATAAGAAAGTAATAACCTGTCATGCACCCAAAGGTCATTATTAACAAGAGCAATTATCCTTAAACCATTTCTATATTAATGTGTCTGTTACAGCATGACTGAAATTATCATTAATTTTAAATGCCTGCGAATGACACCTCAGTGATTCATGTTGTGGGCCAGTACTATCTAAGGTACAATCTGAGATACTCCATTGCATCTTGTACTTTAGTTGTCTTGTTGCAATGCTACTCTTTCACCGATGTGCTTTCTGTAAAGAATTCTTAATTTTGTGCCAGTCAGTATTTAAATGCCGTGCGTAGACACAAAATGCTGGAGTAACTCAGCGGAACAGGCAGCATCTCTGGAGAGAAGGAATGGTTGACGTTTCGAGTCGAGACCCTTTGTGTGTTTCTTTAGTGTTCATATCCACCAATGTCACCTGTGCCCATCACAAGCTTGAGGGACATCACCTCATCTTGCACCTGGGCACGTTACAGCCTTCTGGACTCCATGTTGAATTCTATAACTAAGGTGACTTCAATAAGATCATTAGTCATAAGAGCAGACCTGTTGGCCTATCGATCGCAGCTGATCTATCTTTCCCTCTCATACCCATTTTCCCGTCTTCTCCCTGTAATGTTTGATACCTTACTAATTAAGAACATATCAACCTCTCCTTTAATTAAACCAAATGACTCGGCCTCCACCTCCGTCTGTGGCATTGAATTCCATAGATTCACCACCCTCTGGCTAAAGAAATTCCTCCTCTGCTCCATTCTAATGGTACATCCTTTTATTCTTAGGCTGCGCCCTCTGGTCCTAGACTCCCACTACAGGAAACATCCTCTCCACATCCACTCTATCTCGGCCCTTCATTTGATTTACACTTCTGAGTGCATCAGTGATATTGACTCACCTTGTTAGCATTTCCTTGTTTTCCCCCTCTGTTTTTTTTTGCCCCTTTTTTTTATTATACAAATACTTTTATTCAAAAAATAAAAATAAATCTAGAGTATTAACACAATCAAAGACTTCCTATGTTGACAGTTTATCAACAAATGATCATCAAATTAATATATCGGCAACTTTATCAACAAAACACTCGACCTCCCGCGGCCACCAGCGTTTACGGAAGGGCTTCAAAGTCCCCGTGGACACTGCGTTCCCTCTCCAGGGACACGCGGGCACGGACTGTAGGCCCAGAGAAGGGGCAGGCAGTCAACCCCAGTGCGGCTGTCGACTACCCTCTGCCTGGGAATGAAGGACGTGCCCACCATGAAAGACCCACCATGACGTGCTGGGCAGGTCCTTCCGCTCCACAGTTCGCAACACCCAACATTCTTTTGTCCATCTCTCTCTATAACTGTTCCCACTCACGGAAAACCTTGTTCACAGCTGATCCTCATGGTCATCTGGCATTGTCTCATCAGAGACGTCCCTCTCTCCCACCATCTTTTATTTGCTTCTCAACTCTGGCAAAGGGTCTTCGATATGAAATATTTGTTTCTCTTCCCACAGATGAAGCCTGAACCGCTGAGTAGTTCCAGCATTTTCCAGCTTTTTAAAAATGGAAAATTCTATAAAATTAAAAAAAAAAAATGTTTTAAACATATTCTTTCATCTAGCCATTGACAGCCTTGCCTTCAACCGTATACATCTGTGATATGGAAATCTATCTCTTAAACCTTTTTACTCTTGCTTCCCTTTTCACTTCAGAAACCGATATCTCTCAACAAGCTTTTGGTATCTTCAATAGCCACACATTGCTGGAGTAACGCAGCAAGTCAGGCAGCATCCAAGTCAGGCCCATCAGTCTGAAGAAGGGTTTCGGCCCAAAACGTAGCCTATTTTCTTCGCTCCATAGATGCTGCTGCACCCGCTGAGTTTCTCCAGCAATTTTGTGTACCTTCGATCTTCCAGCATCTGCAGTTCCTTCTTGAACACAGCATTCTCCCCAGTATCTCTTTGGCTCAAGATTCATCATTACATTAATTAATCATTTTTGCAATGGGTTTGGGCCACTCACAGCTGACTGTGGATGCCACTTGACTGACGTTGAATGGATTTAACATAGAAACATAGAAAATAGGTGCAGGAGGAGGCCATTTGGCCCTTCCATCCAGCACCGCCATTCATTGCGATCATGACTGATCGTCCCCAATCAATAACCCGTGCCTGCCTTCTCCCCATATCCCTTGATTCCACTAGCCCCTAGAGCTCAATCTAACTCTCTCTTAAATCCATCCAGTGATTTGGCCTCCACTGCCCTCTGTGGCAGGGAATTCTACAAATTCACAACTCTCTGGGTGAAAACGTTTTTTCCCACCTCAGTCTTAAATTGCCTTCCCTTTATTCTATGACTGTGGCCCCTGGTTCTGGACTCGCCCAACATTGGGAACATTTTTCCTGCATCTAGCTTGTCCAGTCCTTTTATAATTTCATATGTTTCTCTAAGATACCCCCTCATCCTTCTAAACTCCAGTGAATAATAGCCCAGTCTTTTCATTCTTTCCGCGTATGACAGTCCCGCCATCCCAGAGATCAATCTCGTGAACTGGATTTAAGACGTTTGCAAAGAAGAAATGGCTCTGTGCTGTCGCTAAACTTTGAGCTACGTGGCTCCAAGATCTGAGATGAAAACAAAAATTACTGGAAACATTTAATTTGAAACTGGAACTCTGCTTGTCTGTCCACAGATGCTGCCTGACTTGCTGAGTATTTCCAGTATTTTCTGTTACTGTTGTATATTTCCAGGATCTGGAAACACTAGAGCAGCATATGTTGGGTCCTTGCACAAAAACACAGGCACTAGAGAAGCAAGGCAACTTCTGAGGAGGGAAAGGATAGATGCTGTTTCAGGCCGGGAACCCTCTTCAGACTGGCAGCCTCTGCAACATCTCGATTTGTAGATTCCAGCTACCAAATTAACAAGATGCAGTCTAACCAGACCCAAACGTCAATGGTCCTTTTATTGTGATGCGTAACAAAGGTAGAGTGAAATATATATATTTGAGGGCTTTAGCTGGTTGCTGGTGTTTTAGCTGCTTCGAGCAGCTCGTGTCATTGCCGGCTCGCTTGGAATCAACAAATATCAGCTTGAACCATATATGGAGCCTGGATGAATCTTCACCTTTAAAGTGTTACCCCTGGTTACGAACTACAGCCGCTTACTACCTCTTTAATGCACCTTCTATGCAGCTACCATTATGATTTGGCATAACAAAGGGAGAAACATAATTAAGCTATAATCCAGGCTGACATTTCAAAGTTATCCTGAGGGAACGCATGTTGTGGGAGATGGTGCCTTTTAGACGAGGCATTAGCCAAAGCCCCGTCTGCATGGGCAGGTGCTCACAAAGCAGTTTCTGGCACCTTTCAAATTTCTCCTCTGAACCAGCTTCGCCAGAGACCCGGGTTTGATCCTGGCTCCGGGTGCTCTGGTATCCTCCCACATTCCAAAGACGTGCAGATTTGTAGGTTAATTGACCTCTGTAAAATTGTCCCTAGTGTGTAGAATAGAACGTATATATAGGTGATAGTTGGTTGGTCTAAATACACCTCTATGAGTTCACAATTTGCTGGTATGTTGCTGACTCTATTTTGTATAAGAGGGAACTGCAGATACTGGTTTATAACGAAGATAGATAGGGCGATGCGTAGGCACAGCGGTAGAGTTGCTGCCTTACAGCGCTTGCAGCACTGGCGACTCGGGTTCAATCCCGACTGCAGGTGCTGTCTGTATGGAGTTTGTACGTTCTCCCCATGACTGCGTGGGTTTTCTCAGAGATCTTCGGTTTCCTCCCACACTCCAAAGACGTACATGTATGGAGGTAAATTGGCTTGGTAAATGTAAACTGTTGTCCCTGGTGTGTGTCGGATGTAGGATAGTGTTAATATGTGGGGATCGCTGGGCGGCGATGGGCAGAAGGGCCTGTTTTACCGTGCTGTATCTCTAAACTAAACTAAACTAAACAGATACAAATTGCTGGTGTAACTCAGTGGGTCAGGGTGCATCTATGGGGAAAAGGAATAGGTGATGTTTCAGGTCCAGATCCTTAATCAGACTGAAAGTGCATCTGAAGAAGGGTCTCGACCCGAAACGGCACCTATTCCTTTTCTCCAGAGATGCTGCCTGGCCCGCTGAGTTAATCCAGCATTTTGTGTCTATCTTCACTGACTGTATTTTATTAGCATGTTTGCTGGTAATTGCTTTGGAATATTTTGAGGATGTCGTGAGGCGTTTTCCAAGTTCACGTTTCTTCTTCTGTTCTGGGGTTGCTTAAGTCATGCTGCAGCTGAGTCCCTCCATCAGCTCCCGAAAAAACCCCCCGCTCCAGTTCCAGTCTCATGACAATAAATTGTCACTTGGCACCGGTACAACCAGGGACAAGTTCAGGTTTAATTAAAGTATGAAATGATAATTGGCAGCCATGAGCTGAAAAGGATGGAGAAGCTACAAGTGGGAAAGTGATTTGTCAGACCCATTCTCCTCACTGAGAAGGGAATGTGTCAGAGATGTCCAGGTGGTGAAGATAGGAGAAAGGGCACAGCACAGGGTTATTGGCTCTCCATATACAAGGAGAGACTGATGCCGAATCTTGTCACTTTGTGGCTAATGTCCCCACAAGCTAAATCTGTTCCATTATTCAGTGCTTTGCACTAGAACAGCATCAGTGCCTTGAGTTTCAATGGATCACCAAGCATCACTCGAATGTGTCATCTGTTCCGATCCACCGCTCATCCTGCGCACTTGTTCAGTTTCTGGGCCAGTAATTCGGAGGCGTGGACTGATGGCCCATCGGGAGAAGGTCCGAAGTCACTGCGGGAACTAGAGAATTTAAGTTCAGTTAATTAAATAAATCTGACCAAGTTAGAAAAGGTCCTGGTGATCATCAGGGTACCGAGGGTCTGGTCTATTTGTGCCCTTGCAGGAAGAAAATGAGTCTCCATCATCTAATCTGTGGCGGGGCGGCACGGTGGCGCAGCGGCAGAGTTGCTGGTTTACAGCGCCAGAGACCCGGGTTCGATCCTGACTACGGGTGCTGTCTGTACAGAGTTTGCACGTTCACCCCATGACCCCGTGGGTTTTCTCCGGGTGCTCTGGTATCCTCCCACATTCCAAAGACGTGCAGATTTGAAGGTTAACTGACCTCTGGAAAATTGTCCCTAGTGTGTAGAATAGAACTTGTATACAGGTGGTAGTTGGTATGTGTGGATTTGGTGGGATGAAGGGCTTGTTTCCATGCTTTGTTTCAAAACTAATCTCCCAGGTATCTGACCACAATTACATGCAACGCAGAACCACACAGCACAGGAACAGAACCTTCAACTCACGATGTCTGTGCCGAACATGATGCCAAGTTCAGCTAATGTCCTCTGCTTGCATGTGATCCCTATCTCCCCATTCCCTGCATATCCAATGCTGAGGAAGCCACTATCGTATCTGTCTCCACCACCATCCCTGGCAGCGTATTTCAAGCAGCGACCACTCTCTGTAAAAAGAAAAAAAAATGTGCCCTGCTCATCTCTTTTAAAATTCCCCCCCCCCTCACCTTAAAGCTCAGCCCTCTAGTATTTGAACCTTGGAAAATGTTCTGACTGTCTCTGCCTCTCATAATTTTATAAACTTCTATCAGGACTCCCTTCAGCCTCAATGCTACAGAGAAAACAATCCAAGTTTGGCAAACCTCCTTATAGCAAATACACTCTGGTCCAGGCAGTACACGTATTTTCAGTACACGTATTAAATTGCTCAAATAATTTAAACGGGAGAAGTCATTTGGCACCAAGCCTGATCCTGGATAGGTGAAGGAAAAAACCCTCCAAGTAACCCTCTGTGTTTCTATACAGATATTTGAGTAAAATGGTGCATCTAACCCATACACTACTCATTCACTCTGTTCCACTCTGATCCACTCTGGGAATGGTGCCCTGAAGCCCACATTGTCACAATGCTCCATCACCATTGGTGATGACAGTAACAGTAGCTAGCAGAAACATAGAAACATAGACAATAGGTGCAGGAGGAGGCCATTCTGTAACATTAGTCTGTAACAACTGCAGTATTTTGGAGGGATGTTGGTCGGCATGAGTCCAAATTGTGCCGAAGGGCCAGTTTCCACGCCCTATGATTCTATGAATCTATGCAGAGCACGCATTAGAAATATAGTGAAGTACTCGAAAATTGCTTGGATTAATTCAGCTTGTACACTATTTTGGAAGCTTAATAGCAGTCTGGACAAATAAGTTCAATTGCTTGGGAGCATCCTCTGGGTTAAAACCTGAGCACCTACATCATTGGCACACAGTGACCTGTTAATTAATGAATTGCACTTCAACAACTCAACCAGGCTTCTCCCAACAGCACCTCACATCCCTGGTTTAAGGAATAAGGACAGGGGGGATCAGGAACATCACAACCTGCTGCTCCCCCATCAGAGACGCACCACCCTCTCTCAAATACATCATTGATGCTTTATTCTAACACTGGAACAGTCCACTCAACAACAATGTAGGAGTAAAAGATAGACACACACAGTGACATCTCCCAGACCCTTATTGATTTCATCATCTCTGGCGATCTCCCCTCCACAGCCTCCAACCTTGTAGTTCCCCAGCTCCATTCTGCCCACCTCCACCCCTTCCCTCAGAACTCTTTTTTCTTAGTGAACCAGCTTCTGCAGTTCCTTGTGCCAACCTGGTCAGTACACCAGGACTACACTGCTTCAAAGAGCAGCAGCTTCTCAGTGGTAAATGGGGACGGGCCTTGTACACAAATAACAAGTTTATAATAATAGGATTTTATTAGGCTATTCGGTCATCAGCCACTGAATGACTCCCCGAACAAATGCAGTAATAATCTAACATGGTAAACGTCTGATTGTCAGAAAAGCTTATTTTTGTAATTTGTGCCGACTTTGAACGAGGGTCAGCTACTTGATATCGAAATAATTTTCATTTATGTTGGACCTTTCTTTCCCTGGAGCGGGAACAGAGTCATTTTGAAGTGTGGTTTATATGTGCGGTATTGCAGTGTCACAGCACTGTGCAAATCCACCAAAGGTGCCCAATACGTGAGTGAGCAGCGCACAGCCGGGAACAATGTCCGCTTTTGTGGTGCAGCAAAAGCCTTGAGTCCTCATCGCTGAACGCAAACAAAACTCGTACTGCTGAAAGACAGTGACTGCAACTGCGGTATTCTGGTGGGCTTCTCTCCCTTCCCCGCTGCCCTCCTTACCGCTTTAATAACGCTCAATCATCCCGCAGCAGCGTCTCACATCTTTCTCGGACAGTGAGTGCTTTGATGATGATCCAGTTGGCCCCCAGCTGCACTCTAGTCTTCCTGCAAAGACTGTTTAATTGCCCACAGATGCCTTCAATCTCCCTCTATGCTGTGCCCATCGAAAGGTTGCTGCTGTTTGAAGTGGAATGTGACCAGGCAATGTAGGGAACCGATATAATTGTGGTTGCTTCTTCAGTCTTTGGCTGCTTAGTTGAATATTTCATCTGGTCAAATATTTGGCAGTGCCAGAATGACGTTGTCCTTAGAGTGGGTGAACCTATTACCACCGTGCATTATACATGAATCCATCTTGATTTTTTTGCAATCTCCTCTTTTTTGGGATTTTAAATAAATTTCCTTCTCCTTCCAAAACGGAATTTGCCAATTGCACCAAAGTACTCAAGAGGAACATTGAGGAGATCATATGTGTAGGGATGAACTGCAGGTGCTGGTTTAAACCAAAGATAGACACAAAAATCTAGAGTATCTCAGCAGGTCAGAGAGCATCTCTGGAGAAAAGGAATGGGTGACGTCTCGTCCTGAAACGCCACCCATTCCTTTTCTCCAGAGATGCTGTCTGACCCACTGAGCTACTCCAGCTTTTTGTGTCTACCTTGAGGGGATCATGATATTTTCATGATTCGAAGATTCCTGGGGTTGAATGTTGATCGTGACATGTTCATAGAGCCGAGAAAATAGAACAATGCAGCCAGGAACAAGACCCTTCGGCCCACAATGTTTGTGCAGACCACGATGCCAAGTTAAATACATCTCCCTGTTCATGATCTATATCCCTCTATTCCCTGCACTTCCACATGCCTATCTGTGGTTCACCACCACAGTTGTAACATATTTAGTCCAATCCATGAATGCAAAGATAGCCAAAAGAGTTTTTTCAGGAAAATGTGCCCACTTGACAGAAAGGACATATGCGTGAATGTTGATACAGTCATCAGTCATTCATTCATGCATACATTCATTCATTCATTCATTCATTCATTCATTCATTCATTCATCATCGTTGAAAACATTAGTGACGCAGTGGTGCTGGTTTCCGACGGGAACGGTAACGGACACACTGCACATCTCTGTCCTCCAGTTCCTGCGGACTTCCACCGCTGGAAGTATAGGACTTTGGTTTGTGTTCTTATCACCATTCTTTACAATGCGATGTACGGCAGTGATCGCAACTTCTACTGAAGTGTGGATGGCCGTTGGCTCGCTAGAAACTCATCCGCCGTTTGACAGGTCTTGTTTTTGGTCCTGCTGGGGGTCCGCAGCCCTCTCCTCACCTGGCAAACCAGGTGGGGGAGACGGTTTAGTCGCTGACTATCCGACCATGGAGCAGGTAGTACGGGATTACATGGCACCCGTGGTGGGGGGAACTCCCCCCGACCTGACATGCAGGACTTCAAAAGTCAGGACTTCAAAACACTCAGCAATTTAATGTCAGTAATAGGAGAGATTGTAGGATCCTCAAGCTGGATTTGGAAGGCTTGAGATGATTAAAAACAAGCAAAGTTGCGATATAGATCAAAGACTCTTTCCTCTGGTTGTAAGATCATTTGGTGAAATATTGAAAATTACTCTTACTGATAGTACCACAGATGGAACTGATGGAGTTTTAAACCTTCCAGGATAAACACATCCAAGGCATGTTCCCTTCTCACAGCTGCTTCATACCAATTAAAATTTTGTTTTGGCAGTAGCGTACTCCTGCAGGAGAAAGATGAATAATTATGATGGACATTTAAATATTCTTCTTTCTGGTCTTTAATCAAGCAATATTTACTGATGGCCAGATGCTCCATGCTGTTGGGTAAAATGTCGGGGAACATGGTTCTCAAGAAAAACTTCACGGGTCCTTCTTGATTGATTAACTTGTATCTTTCTTTACATGTACCACTCATCCCAAGGATCCAAACCTTGTCTTTCAATGGATAAGGTTGTATGTCAAGAAAGACCTGATTGTTTCAATATTTAGTGGGGAGTAGTTTTAGTGGAGACTAGCAAGGTGCTTACTTCTGCATGGGCAAGTTCCAGCTTCCGGCAAGTTCTGTATTAAGATTACATGGGACCCAAGCTGAATGGATAGAAAATTGGCTTCATGAAAGGAAGCAGAGGGTGATGGTGGAAGGTTGTTTCTTGGACTGGAGGCCTGTGACTAGTGGTGTGCCTTGGGGTTCGGTATTGGGCCCGTTGCTGTTTGTCATCTATGTCAATGATTTGGATGAAAACGTACATGGCATGATTTGCAGAAGTTTGCAGATGGCACAAAAGTGGGTGTTATTGTAGATAGTGAAGATGGTTGTCAAAAATTGCAGCAGGATCTTGATCGGTTGTGCAGGTGGGCTAGTTGATAGAATTTAACAGAGAGATGTGTTTTTTGAAGACTAATACAGGCAGCACCTATACAGTGAATGGTAGGGCTCTGGGGAGCGTTGTAGAGCAGAGGACCCACAACATCCTGGCCACACATTCATTTCTCCGCTGCCTTCTGGTCGAAGGTACAGGAGCCTGAAATCTGCAACATCCTGGTTCAGAAACAGCTTCTTCCCCACAGCCATCATACTATTAAACTCAACTCAAACAAAATCTGAACTTTAATAGCCTATTGCACTTTACCTGCGAATTTGTGTGTGTGTGGGTGTGTATATATATATATATACATTCAATGGTATATTAGCACACTGCTCTGTTCTGTATTTATTTATGCCTACAATATTCTGTTGTGCAGCAGCAGCAGCAGCAGCAGCACCCCATAGGCTGTACTGCATCGGGGTGTGTGGGTGCGGCCGGTCGCGGCATTGCGACCCGACAGTCCCCTCGACCCGAGTAGTCGCAGTCAAATACGGGACAAGGGCGGTCCCGTCGGGGACAAAACAATTTAGCCCAAAAAACGAGATGTCCCGGCTAATACGGGACATTTGACAACCCTAACCACTGTCCCCGTACCCGAGTGTGTTCTGCACCCAGTGTGATGTTGAGTGCTTCCTCTACTGACTCCACATCCAATTAGACAACTTGCTTGGCAGTAAAGTATCTTCAAGGAACCTTCAAAACACATGTCCAATTATTGCAAAAATAAAGGCCTCCTTCATCATCCTGCTCCGTTTCTGTACTTTGATATCACACAAGGATCATAACACACGTGCTTGATGGCTGAATTAGCATTTTAGCTCAATAATGAAACCAGGTCAGGATGTCCAAATATTGTTAATTAATGAGTGGATTCTTTGCTGCAAACTGCTGGCGATATTTCTGCCAAGGGTCTGTTCCCTGTGGTGGAGCTGAACAGATCATTTTAGTTTAGTTTCGAGATACAGCATGGAAACAGGCCCTTTGGCCCATTGAGTCTGCATCGGCCAATCACCCGTACACTGGTTCTATCCTACACACTAGGGACAATTTACAGACACCAATTAACCTACAAACCTGCACGTCTTGTAGTGTGGCAGGAAACCAGAGCACCCGGGGAAAACCCACACGGTCACAGGGAGAACATACAAACTCCGTACGGGCAGCACATGAACCCGGATCCCTGGCAATGTAAGGCAGCAACCCTATTCCTTTCTAGACCTAACTGTAGACTGAGAGAGTAGAGGGGAAGTAGCCAGTGTAAAATGCTGGAGAAACTCAGCGGGTGAGGCAGCGTCTATGGAGTGAAGGAATAGGCAACATTTTGGGTCGAAACCCTTTATTCCTCCTTAAGGTGGACATTGGTTGACTATTCTGTTGAGATATATGAGGTGTGGTGGGATTGCAAGGAGGATGGGTCACAGAGAGTAGGTACAGTACCGTCAGATAACTGGGCACGAGTTGAATTAAACAATATGTGAGTGTTAATAGAGGTGCCTGATTTGCTCACAGAAATACCGGGCCAGTATTTTCGGGCTTTTAATCGTACCGTGACATGAAAAATATTTCCAAATTAATAATGTGGTTTGTTTGAATGATTATAATTTTCCGCTAGCCATTGGAAAGTGTTTTTAACAAAATGCAAATGGAAGCTTGTCATTGATTATGGTTCTGCCTCTGATGGTAGGAAAAGATGGATTTGAAAAGTTTGAGGTGAATTGAGTGAGGGCTGATATGATGCTGTGGGTGTGGATTATCCAGCCGACCAGTGGGTTTGAGACACACCATAGGAAGGTGGCGAAGTAAGTGCACAAAGATTTGTGGCAGGATTCCAGCGTGCTTGATACTTGATGCGTGCACACACAGATTTTTAGAGTATTGTGTTCTGCTCTGGGCACCGAGGAAAGATGTTATGAAGCTGGAAAGGGTACAGCGAAGATTCACGAAGATGGTGCCAGGACTAGGGGGTCTGTGCTTTTGTGAGAGGTTGAGGAGGCTGGGACTCTATTCCTTGCAGTGCAGGAGGATGAGGGGTGATCTTGTAAAGGCGTATAAAATCATGAGAGGAATAGAGCGGGTAGATGTCTCTTGCTCAGAGTAGGTGAATCGAGGACCAGAGGACAAGGGTTTAAGGTGAAGTGGAAAAGGCTTAATAGGAATTTAAGGGGTAACTTTTTCACACAAAGGATGGTGGGTGTATGGAACGAGCTGCCAGAGGAGGCAGATGAGGCATTTCCCAACGTTAAAGAAATAGTTGTACAGGTACATGCACAGGGCAGGTTTGGAGGGCTATGGGCCATGTGCAGGCAGGTGGGACTAGTGTAGCTGGGACATGTTGGCCGGTGTGGGCAAGTTGGGGTGAATAACCTGTTTCCACGCTGTATCACTCTATGACTCTATAACTCTATGAGATTTAAACAAACGAACAAACCAACATTTAAACTGATGAATGAATCTCATTAACATTTGCAGAGAGTCAGATATATATTTCATGAATGACTCTAGTCTGAGTTGTAGACATAGCCCAGTCCATTATACAGACCAGATTTCCCACCATTGACTCCATTCATACTTCAAGCTGTCTCAGAAAAGCAGCCAAATAATCAAAGAATTGTCTCACCACGGTCATTCCTCCCTCTCTCTGCTCCCGTATATCAGAAGGTACAGAAGCTCGAAAGCGTGCCTCATCAAACAGCTACTTCCCCTCTGTTATCAGGCTTCTGGATGGTCCTTCCATAAACTAGGGTACTGTCCGATCCACCCCTAACCCATTGTGGCCTTTGTCTCTGGAACTGATGAACCACAATGTTGAGAACTGTAATTCTTCACCTTTGCTCCATCTTTCATACTTGCCTTTGCCATGATCGTTTTTATGTATGGTATATCTGATTGGATAGCATACAAAACAAAGCTTTTCACTGTATCTCCGTACATGTAACTATAATAAACCTAAATCTATGTGCCTGCCACTGTTTTGTTATTCCCTCTGTACTAACAGTTGGAGAGTTAACATTTCTTCATCATGTTCCTCCTGCTCTCCCCACAGTTTCTGTTCAGCTGCTGGCCGTCTCCAGCATTTCTGTTTTTATTTTGGATTTCCAACCTCGAATGTGTTTTTGCTTCCATGTTGCAGGCCCATTGTTAAGCAGCCTGTTGCCCTATTACCCGTCTTTGCTATTTTAATCTATTAAATTACTTTATTAAAAATATATATAATGCAACTGATTGATATTAAAGCAGCATTTTAAAAAATGCTAGGCAAGTGAAGAATTCAAACCTCATTCACCCTACATAAGATCTCTCATTTTCCTTTTACAATCTTGGTGCATTATTAACCATCTAAGAGGGGTTAAAAAAATTTAAAATTTATATGTTATTAATTTTGGCACTATTATTTTTTGCACTATTTTGTTTGTGTTTGTGTGTGTGTGTGTATGTATAAATATATTTATATGTGTGTGTGTATGTTTATATCTGTGTGTGTGTGTATTTACATGTGTGTGTGTATATTTTTATTTGTGTGTGTGTATATTTGTGTGTGCATATATATTTATTTATGTGTGTGCATATATAATTATATATGTGCGTGTGTGTATATATATATGTGTATATGTATATTATGTGTGCATGTGTATATATATTTGTGTGTGTATGTATGTGTAGGAACGAAATGCTGGTTTAAATGGAAGGTAGACACAAAATGTTGGTGTAACTCAGGACAGGCAGCATCTCTGGAGAGAAGGAATGGGTTACATTTCAGGTCCGAGACCCCTTCTTCAGACGTGTGTATATACATGTGTGTATATATATACACACGTGTGTGTGTGTGTGTGTACATGTGTATGTAGGTATGCATATATATATGTGTGTGTGTGTGTGTGTGTGTGTGTGTGTGTGTGTGTATATATATATATATATATATATATATACACAAACACGTTTTTCTCATTCATCATATTGTTTACAGTGTACTATGTTTACATATTCTGTCGTGCTGCTGCAAGTGAGAATTTAATTGTTCTATCTGGGAAATATGACAATAAAACACTATTGGCCCGCGTGGGTAAATCATCTGGCAGTAAACAAAGCGAGGTACTTCTGCTGTCTTGGACGGGAAGGGGTTAATTTAATCTGCCGTGATATCAAAGGATGTGGGAATTGCAGACATTTGCTGCTAATCTGCTGAGGAACACCATGGTATCAGAGTTGACTTATGGGCAAGTGACAGGGCAGGGCTGATGTGTGGGCATGTGAGTGGCTGTTTGTGACAGTGCTGCAGTTCACTTTTGTAGGAATTGAATGGGTAATTGGCTTCACACAGCAAGCTCACTACATTATTTATTCAATGGTTGACACTTGTAATTGGACAGGTAACAAAAAGATAACTGAGCAATGAAGGGTTTAAATCATCTGATTTCGTAATTCATTAGAAAAAACACAAAATATGTTTCTCAAACAAAATCTTTCTCAATGACTAACTGTGATCGAATCTCATCCTTTTCTGATGGCCTGAACAACAGGATATTAAAGGGCAGGGGAATGATATATTAATCTGGAGACAGGAGGCTGCAGTTGCTGGATTCTTGAGCAAAAACAAACTGCTGGATGAAATCAGCGGGTTAAGCAGCATTTATTAATCTCCAGAGTTTGATTTTATTCATATTTTGGGATCTGGGTGTCACATGCAAGGCCAGCATTTATTTCAAGAGCATGCGGCGAGTCTCTTGCCTAGAGTTGGTGAATCGAGGACCAGAGGACATAGGTTTGTTAAGTCAAGTCAGTTTTATTCGTCACGTGCACATAAAGTGCAGTGAAATGAATTTGCCAGCAGCGGTACAATAAAAAAAGAACACACAATACACAATAACATTTTAACACAAACATCCACCACAGCATTCATCACAGTGGTGGAAGACACAAAGTTTGGCCAGTCCTCCTCCATTTTCCCCCGTGGTCGGGACCACAACCCTCCGCAGTCGCCGCTGCGGGCGTCCAGGTGTGCAGACAAGGTAAGTCCAGATAAGTCCTGAATCGGTGCCTCCCACACCGGAGACCGCGGTTTTAAGATGGTGTAGGCCGCAGGCCGGCGGTCGAAGATCTAAAGTCCCCACCCTATCGCAGCCAGAAGCACCACAGACCGCAGGGCCGGCAGTTAGAGCTCCGCTCCGGACGGTAAGTCCCCACCGTGCCCGTGGTTAGAAGTTACCCGCGGGCCGGCGGTCGGCGCCTCCCGGGTCCCCAACGAGGGATCCCAGGCTCCGGACACCGCGCCAGCTGGAGCTCCATAGAACGCAACTTCAGGCTGCCGAGGAGCATTCCTCCGCGACGAAAGAGTCTGCTCTGCGCCTTTGGGCGCGTCTTTGGGAAGGGCCGCACCGATTCTCTATGTTAGGCTACGAGGAAGGCAACGTGGAAAAAGTCATCTCTCCGTGGAGGAGGTGACCAAAGCAGTTTCCCCCTTTCCCCCCCCACACCACCCCCCACACAAGACACACAGAGAAACATTAAAAACACACATTGAGACACACTAAAAAAAACAAAAAAAGTAGAAAAAACTAACACGCTGCTGGCAGGGCAGCCGGCTCACAGCGCCCCCACCGACGCTTAAGGTGAAGGGGAGCAAATTTAATAGGCATCTGAGGCCTAACTTTTTCACACAAAGGGTGGTGGGTGTAAGGAACAAGCTGCCAGAGGAGGTAGTTGAGGCAGGGACTGTCCCAACATTTAAGAAACATTTAGACAGGTACATGGATAGGACAGGTTTAGAGGGATATGGGCCAAATGCAGGCAGGTGGGACTAGTGTAGCTGGGACATGTTGGCCCGTGTCGGCAAGCTGGACCAAGGGGCCTGTTTCCACACTGTATCACTGTCACTGTGAGAAAGGTGAGAAGGTCAGTAGCATTTATGGAAGGAAATGTACAGTCAGGGTTTCAGGTTGAGACCTAACTCTAGACTGAGAGAGTAGAGGGGAAGTAGCCAGTGTAAAGAGGTAGGGAAGGAGCAGGGTATGAGCTGGCATGGGACAGGTGAGGAGGAGATAATTGGCAGACAGCAGTCGGGTGTGAAAGGAAGGGTGCAGATAGCAACAGAGACTGCGAGGTGATGTGAGCACAGCAAAAGCCTGCAGGTCCTGAATCTAATAGGAAAGGAAGGTGAAGAATGGAACTGAATAAGGGATGGTGCAGATAGGATAACAGAGGGAGGCGAGGGGTGGGGAGAAGATCCAGTGGGAAGAGTAGGGAAAGAGAAACCGAATAACCTCATCCTTGTGCAGGAAGGAACTGCAGATGTTGGTTTAAACTGAAGATAGACACAAAAATCTGGAGTAACTCAGCGGGTCAGACATCATCTCTGGGGGAAAGGAATAGGTGACGTTTCGGGACGAGACCATTCTTCAGACTGAGAGTCAGGGCCTTTTCTGCCGGCCTGTTAAAGGACATTGGAATGATATATTAATCTGGAGACACAGGAGACTGCTGTTGCCGGAACCTGTATGAGGGAAGAGAGAATGCGAGAGAAAGGGACGGGTGCGTGAAATTGGAGAATTCTATGTTCATGTCGTTGGGTTGTAGATGGCACAGGTGATAGATGAGGTTCTGATCCTCTAATTTGCTTGTGGCCTCCCTCTGGCAGTGCAGGTGACCAAGGACGGACCGCTTGGCATGAGAATAGGGGAGAGAATTAAAATGTTTGGCAACTAGGATCTCCAGTTGACCGCTCTGATGGCGTGCAGGTGCTCAGCAAAGTGATTGCCTCGTCTGCATTTGATCTCACCGATGTGGAGGAGGCCACATCAACAGCACTGAGAGCAGTGGCTGAGCTTGAACGATGTGCTGGTGGGCTCGGAGCAGAAGTGTGGAGTCACCCTAGCATTTAATGTCTATCTTCAGTGTAAACCAGCACCTGCACTTCCTTCCCACACAAATATTTCATTCAACCCTGACAAAAGCACGAGAGCCCGAGTGGAGACTATTCGGCCCTTTGAACCCATGCTGGCTCTCTACGTGCAGTCCTGACAGTCCCATTCTTTACCTGTGGCCCTGCAATGTTTTTTTCCACCCCCAAGTGTCTTTTTTTTGGCGACCAATTCCAGTTTAGTTTACTTTAGTTTAGAGGTACAGCATGGGAAACAGGGACTAGGACGGTGTAAACTTTTACCGAAGCCAATTGATCTGCACGCCTGCACATCTTTGGAGTGTGGGAGGAAACCGGAGCGCCCGGAGAAAGCCCAAGCAGGTCGCGGGGCAAACGTACAAACTCAGTACAGACAGCGCCCATAGTCAGGATAGAACCCTGGTCTCTGGCGCTGTGGCAGCAACTCTACCGCTGCACCACGTTGTCTTGTGCCTCCGGTATTTATTGTCCGTTTTAACTGCCTTGGCTTGCGGGGATATTTCATAGAGCATTTAAGAGATGGTGACATTAGTAGGTCTGTAATTTAAAAGGATTAATATATTGGTTATTTCAGAAGCAATTTATTGCTGATGTAAATCTTGGGCGACATAGCTGTTTTCATCAGTGATATCAGTACTAATATTGGCAGTGGCAGACAGACTGATAAAGATGTCAGGGTGATGCAGTAGTTACTGTGATTGGATTCCTGACCCAGCTATTCCAGCCTCATTTTTATCACTTCTCCCTCCATCCATCTTAAATTATGTTGGGATACTACTTTGTCTTGGGAACAACTGAATATGGTTGCACAATATTAAAAATATTAGATTTATGACCAATTGAACAGTTGACCAGCAAGCCTCTTTGGAAAGTGTGGCCTGGGGAGAAAGCAGTCTGAAAAAGGGTCACCCATTTCCTTCTCTCCATAGATGCTGCCTGTCCCGCTGAGTTATTCCAGCATTTTGTGTCTGTCTTCGGTGTAAACCTAGCATCTCGGTGACTGCCAATCACCCCCGGACACTTATTATTATTTATTCAAATCATTTGCTATGTCGCTCTTCCAGGGACATGCTAAATGCATTTTGTTGTCTCTGTACTGTACACTGACAATGACAATTAAAATTGAATTGAATCTGAATCTGCAGTTCCTTCCGACACATATTATTCAACGCTGATAAAATCATGAGCGCTTGAGTGGCGACTATTCGGAGCTTTGGACCTATGCTGGCTCACTCTAGGTGTAGTTCAGTCAGTCCCATTCTTTACCTGGGGCCCTGCTATGTTTCCCCCCCTCAAGTGTCCATCCAATTTTCTTTAAGAGCAACGTTGCATCAGCCTCCACCGGACATTCAGGAAATCCATTCTAATTGTCCTGAAGGTGTGTTTCCCAATTGCCTTAAGTCTGATTTCCCCCCTCTCCCCCGCGCATGCTGTGTTTCGTTGAGTTTAGTTTAATTTAGTTTAGATATACAGCGGGGAAACAGGCCCTTTGGCCCACCGAGTCCGCACCGACCAGCAATCTCCGCACACTTACACTATCCTACACACACTAGGGGCAATTTACATTTATACCAAGCTGATTAACCTACATGCATTTACTTCTTTGGAGTATAGGAGGAAACCCACATGTTGATGGGGAGAACGTACAAACTCAGTACGGACAGCACCCGTAGTCGGGATCGAACCCGGGTCTCTGGCGCTAATAGCGCTGTAAGGCAGCAGCTATCGCTACACCACCATGCTATAAACTATCAGAACAAGATCACGGCTTCAGAATGTATATTAAAATCTATCAAATTCCAGCTCTGTTTGGACTTCACAATGGTTGTTCTTTGGATGTTAAGCTGTGGGTCTTCACTGGGCCCTGTACACTCTTACGTGGTCCTTCGTTGGGTGTAAAAAATAATAATTCAGTGGATGCGAGTGTTGGTGAAAGTCAGCATGAAATGCCAATCCCTTACTGCCCTGCAGTGGTTTGCTGTTTCATTTCAGCGGACAGTGATGAATCAACCATTGTACCTGTCACATTAAGGTAAACGGGGAAAGGAGAGCAAATTTCTTACCTTGATTTATGTGAATGACACAAATTGTAGTTGCTTGGTTAACATTACTGACGCTATATTTTGAAAGCACGTTATGGTGGATTTATTTATTTGTAGCCATCAGTAAGTTCGAGAGGTTTTAAACATGTGTTTCAAGGCAAATGTTTTTATTGCATGCTTGTAGCTTTCTAGCCCAGTAACCCTAAGCCAGTAATCACCCGACGTAACGTTCCGGCATTCACACTCCACATGCTCTGTTATTTAAATTTCAACCTTCTGGTCTGGTCCACTGAGGGTCTGATTCTGCACTGAGTCATAGACAACACGGAAACAGGCCCTTCGGCCCAACTTGTTCATGCTAACCAAGATGCCCCATGTAAACTGTGTAGGAAAGCTGGTTTAAATCGAAGGTGGACACAAAATGCTGGAGTGACTCAGCGGTACAGGCAGCATCTCTGGAGAGAAGGAATGGGTGACGCTTTGGGTCGGGACGTCATCTGAAGAAGGGCCTCGACCCAAAACGTCACCCATTCCTTCACTCCAGAGATGCTGCCTGTTCCACTGAGTTACTCCAGCATTTTGTGTCTGCTAGTCCGACTTGCCTACATTTGGCCCATGTCCCTCTAAACCTTTCGTATTCACGTTTCTGTCCAAGCGTCTTTTAAATGCTGTTATAGTACCTGACTCAACTACCTCCTGTGGCAGATTGTTCTATATATGCACCACCCTCCATATGAAAAAGTTGCTGTTGAGGTTCATATTAAATCTTGTCCCTCTGATCTTAAAGACATGTCCTCCGGCTCTTGATCCCTCTATTGTGGAAAGGAAATTCTGTGCATTCATCTTATCTATTCCCCTCATGATTTTATACACCTGTATGAGATTATTCCTCAGCCTCCAATGCTCCATGGAATAAAGTCCTTGCCTGCACAACCCCTCAAGTCCTGGCTACATCCTTGTAAATCTTCTCCGCACTCTTTATAGATTAACGACAACCTTGCTAGAGAGAGAGGCCCAGGACCGTTGGTGCAGTGGAGGAGGGTCAGGGCGGTGAGTATATAAATCGGGCGCGGGGCTTGTTTTCACAGAGGCCCGGGGCTGTTGGTGCAGTGGAGGAGGGTCAGGGCTTTTACCAAAATCCGTAACGTTCCACACTCCATAGTGACGGTTCTGGTGGAAGCAGACTAGAGGAAGCAGCTGATTGGGTGCAACATCAGGTTAGCATTTGTGCTTTCTGGTTAAAGGGGCAGTGCTTTAGTTAAGGTACAGTGGGTTAAAGGGGCAGTGCTTTAGTAAAGGTGCAGTGTTTTTGTATTATACTGGTATCAGATCCAGGGTAAGGCGGGAGAATGACAGTCAGAGCAGTATACTGTTCTGGATGTCAGATGTGGGAGGTCATGGTGTCGGATGGCCCTCCAGACATCCACATCTGCGCCAGGTGCAGCGAGATGGGGCTCCTAAGGGACCGTATTAGGATCCTGGAGCAGCAGCTCGATGACCTCGCTCTGATCAGGGAGAGTGAGGAGGTCATAGAGGGGAGTTATAGAGAGGTGGTCACTCCAAAACCACGGGAGAGAGACATGTGGGTCACGTTAAGGAAAGGCAAGGGGCAGAGGCAGGAACGAGTGAGTACTCCAATGTCGGTACACCTCGCAAATAAGTACTCCTGTTTGAGTACGGATGGGGGTGACAGCCTACCCGGGGGGGGTAGTGACAGCGGACGGGCCTCCGGCCCCCTGTTGCTCCAAAAGCTAGGGAAAAAAAGAGGGCAATAGTAATTGGGGACTCTATTGTTAGGGGGTCGGATAGGCGATTCTGTGGACGCAGTCGGGAGACCAGGATGGTGGTCTGCCTCCCTGGTGCCAAGGTCTCGGACGTGTCTCAACGCATCCAAGATATCCTTAAATCAGAGGGAGAGGAGCCTGAGGTCGTGGTACATATAGGTACCAATGACATAGGTAAAAAAAGGGAAGAGGTCCTGAAGGGAGGATTTAGGGAGTTGGGAGGAGAGTTAAGAAAAAGGACAAAAAGGTAACAATCTCAGGATTACTGCCTGTGCCACGCGACAGTGAGAGTAGGAATGGAGCGAGGTGGAGGATAAATGCGTGGCTGAAAGACTGGTGCAGAGGGCAGGGATTCAAGTTCCTGGATCATTGGGACTTCTTTTGGGGAAGGTGGGACCTGTACAGAAAGGATGGGTTGCACTTGAACCCGAGGGGGACCAATATCCTAGCGGGGAAATTTGCAAAGGCAGCTGGGGAGACTTTAAACTAGAATGGTTGGGGCGAGGGACTCAAATAGCGAAAGGTAGTAGACCGAATGGGAGGCAGGAAGCAGAAATGGGAAGCACTCGGACGCAAGAGGAGAAAGGAAAAAAAGGAAATAAACAGAGAATAAGGGACGGGGGTTTTCTTAAATGTGCATATTTTAATGCTAGGAGCATTGTAAGAAAGGTGGATGAGCTTAGAGTCTGGATAGACACCTGGAAGTATGATGTTGTGGCGATCAGTGAAACGTGGTTGCAGGAGGGCTGTGATTGGAAACTAAATATTCCAGGATTTCGTTGCTTCAGGTGTGATAGAATTGGAGGGGCAAGAGGTGGATGTGTTGCATTGCTAGTCAGGGAAGATATTACAGCAGTGCTTTGGCAGGATAGATTGGAGGGCTCATCTAGGGAGGCTATTTGGGTGGAATTGAGAAGTGGGAAAGGTGTAGCAACACTTATAGGGGTGTATTATAGACCGCCAAACGGGGAACGAGAACTGGAAGAGCAAATATGTAAGGAGATAGCAGAGATTAGTAGTAAGCACAAGGTAGTGATTGTGGGAGATTTCAACTTTCCACACATAGACTGGGAAACACATTCTGTAAATGGGCTGGATGGGTTGGAGTTTGTAAAATGTGTGCAGGATAGTTTTTTGCAGCAATACATAGAGGTACCTACTAGAGGAGGGGCAGTGCTGGACCTCCTGTTAGGAAATGAGACAGGACAGGTGGCGGAGGTATGCGTTGGGGAGCACTTCGGGTCCAGTGATCACAATACCATTAGTTTCAATATAACTATGGAGAGGGTCAGAACTGGACCTAGGGTTGAGATTTTTGATTGGAGAAAGGCTAACTTTGATGCGATGCGAGATGATTTAAAAGGAGTGAACTGGGACATTTTGTTTTATGGGAAAGATGTAGAAGAGAAATGGAGGACATTTAAAGGGGAAATTTTAAGAGTACAGAATCTTTATGTTCCTGTTCGGTTGAAAGGAAACAGTAAAAATTGGAAAGAGCCCTGGTTTTCAAGGGAAATTGGACATCTTGTTCGGAAAAAGAGGGAGATCTACAATAATTATAGGCAGCATGAAGTAAATGAGGTGCTTGAGGAGTATAAGGAATGTAAAAAAAATCTAAAGAAAGAAATTAGAAAAGCTAAAAGAAGATATGAGGTTGCTTTGGCAAGTAAGGTGAAAGTCAATCCAAAGGGTTTCTACAGCTATATTAATAGCAAAAGGATAAGGAGGGATAAAATTGGTCCATTGGAGAGACAGAGTGGACAGCTATCTGCAGAGCCAAAAGAGATGGGGGAGATATTGAACAATTTTTTTTCTTCGGTATTCACCAAGGAGAAGGATATTGAATTATGTGAGGTAAGGGAAACTAGTAGAGTAGCTATGGATACTATGAGGTTCAAAGTAAAAGAAGTACTGACACTTTTGAAAAATATAAAAGTGGATAAGTCTCCAGGTCCTGACAGGATATTCCCTAGGACATTGAGGGAAGTTAGTGTAGAAATAGCCGGGGCTATGACAGAAATATTTCAAATGTCATTAGAAACGGGAATAGTCCCCGAGGATTGGCGTACTGCGCATGTTGTTCCATTGTTTAAAAAGGGTTCTAAGAGTAAACCTAGCAATTATAGACCTGTTAGTTTGACTTCAGTGGTGGGCAAATTAATGGAAAAGATACTTAGAGACAATATATATAAGCATCTAGATAAACAGGGTCTGATTAGGAACAGTCAACATGGATTTGTGCCTGGAAGGTCATGTTTGACTAATCTTCTTGAATTTTTTGAAGAGGTTACTAGGGAAATTGACGAGGGTAAAGCAGTGGATGTTGTCTATATGGACTTTAGTAAGGCCTTTGACAAGGTTCCTCATGGAAGGTTGGTTAAGAAGGTTCAACTGTTGGGTATAAATGCAGGAATAGCAAGATGGATTCAACAGTGGCTGAATGGGAGAAGCCAGAGGGTAATGGTGGATGGCTGTTTATCGGGTTGGAGGCAGGTGACTAGTGGGGTGCCTCAGGGATCTGTGTTGGGTCCTTTGTTGTTTGCCATGTACATCAATGATCTGGATGAAGGTGTGGTAAATTGGATTAGTAAGTATGCAGATGATACCAAGATAGGGGGTGTTGTGGATAATGAAGAGGATTTCCAAAGTCTACAGAGTGATTTAGGCCATTTGGAAAAATGGGCTGAAAGATGGCAGATGGAGTTTAATGCTGATAAATGTGAGGTGCTACACCTTGGCAGGACAAATCAAAATAGGACGTACATGGTAAATGGTAGGGAATTGAAGAATACAGTTGAACAGAGGGATCTGGGTATAACCGTGCATAGTTCCTTGAAGGTGGAATCTCATATAGATAGGGTGGTAAAGAAAGCTTTTGGTATGCTAGCCTTTATAAATCAGAGCATTGAGTATAGAAGCTGGGATGTAATGTTAAAATTGTACAAGGCATTGGTGAGGCCAAATCTGGAGTATGGTGTACAATTTTGGTCGCCAAATTATAGGAAGGATGTCAACAAAATAGAGAGAGTACAGAGGAGATTTACTAGAATGTTGCCTGGGTTTCAGCAACTAAGTTACAGAGAAAGGTTGAACAAGTTAGGGCTTTATTCTTTGGAGCGCAGAAGGTTAAGGGGGGACCTGATAGAGGTCTTTAAAATGATGAGAGGGATAGACAGAGTTGATGTGGACAAGCTTTTCCCTTTGAGAATAGGGAAGATTCAAACAAGAGGACATGACTTCAGAATTAAGGGACAGAAGTTTAGGGGTAATATGAGGGGGAACTTCTTTACGCAGAGAGTGGTGGCGGTGTGGAATGAGCTCCCAGTGGAAGTGGTGGAGGCAGGTTCATTGGTATCATTTAAAAATAAATTGGATAGGCATATGGATGAGAAGGGAATGGAGGGTTATGGTACGAGTGCAGGCAGGTGGGACTAAGGGGAAAAAAATTTGTTCGGCATGGACTTGTAGGGCCGAGATGGCCTGTTTCCGTGCTGTAATTGTTATATGGTTATATGGTTATATGCTACAGCAGGGTGACCAAAACTGAACAAAATACTCCAAATGTGGCATCACCAACGTCTTGTACAACTGCAACATAACGAGCCAGTTTTTATCCTCAGTACCTTGACTGGTGAAGGCCAATGTACCAAAAGTCTTCTTGTCCATCCCACCTCCCTGTGATGCCACAGTTCATTGACACGGACACATTGGGGCCCAGATATGAAGTTTCCAAACTGCGGAGACTCAGCTATGATGTAAATGTGCTTCAAGGTAATAAACGTGGATGAATGTTTGAAAATACGAAAATGCAAATAAATTGCAATTCGTTGCATTCATGAGGAAATTCAGAACATAGAACAGTGCAGCATAGGAGCAGGCCCCTTTGGCTAAATATCTGTGCCCACCATGATGTTGAACTCGCTTATCACAGCTGCCTGCACATATTTCCATATCACCCTGTTTCCTGCCTGTTCATGTGACTGTCTGAATGCCTCTTAAACATTGGTGTTGTATCAGCTTCCAGCTCCACTCCAGCAATGCGTTCCAGGCACTTGCCCCCTCTGAGTAAAAAAAACCCGCCTTACAGACCTTTAAACTTTGCCCCTCATGTCTTAAACCTATAGTATTTGGCATTTCACCCAGGGAAAAGGACTGCATATCTACCTTATCAGTGCCTTATTTAATTGTATAAACTTCTATCAGGTCTCCCCTCACCTCCCCACCGATCCTCCAGGTAAATGCATTTTGCATTTCGTTGTCTCTGTACTGTACACTGACAATGACAATTAAAATTGAATCTGAATCTGAAATCTGAATCTAAATCAGTCCAATTCATTCAACAGACTAAATGCCTTCTCCTCTTTCATATCACCTTTCCCCATAATATCAACCTTCATCCATGCCCTTTCCTCGGTGAGCACTGATGCAAACAACTCATTTATGATGTTGCCCACTCCCTCTGGCTCCAGGCACAGACTGCCTCTTTTGTCGAGTTAAACTAACCTTTACCTGGATGCTTCTCTTGTTTTTAATAGTCATTGAATACCTTCGGATTCTCCTTAATCCTACTTGCCCCAGGCACTTCACTGCCCCTTTCAGCCATTCTAATCTCTTGTTTAACTTATTTCTTGCTTGGTTTGTAAAATAAACCTAGTCTGGGTCTTTCAAATGATGAGGGGTTTTGAAAGACCCCACTCGTGTTGCAGAACAGGGCTGGAGATAGTCACCAGGTATCCAGTAGAGGATTTGACAGATTTAACTGAGGAAGAATGAGTGGAGGATAGAATTTGCTATGGGTCGAATGGCCTGTTTCCATGCCACAGATATCACATGTAATTCTAAGTGTGTAGTGGTTCTTTAATTACAGGGTTTAAAGACAAGTTTGAGCTGGTCATAATCAAGGACCACGTTACTAACTAATTATAATGTGGTCTTTCTGATGAATGAACACACTGGGTGATCTAATCTCACTTTCTTTTTGAAGTTCTTTGCGGCAATAACTTTGCTGATTATGTGGCGAGGGTGAGGGGAGCAGACATTGCACTCATGTCTGGTGGGATTGATAATACTGAGGCAAACAAACATCTTTTGAAATGTGCGGGAAGAGTGCAATGATAACTGTCAGGGCTCCAAACATTGGGTGAGAGTTTAAGGTTAGAAATTACGAGGGAGCGTAGCGACTGAGGAGGGGTGGGAGCTTTTGCATTTTTCAGCTTTAAATTGTGCAATCTGGTGCATACTGTAGCGAGTCTTTTAACTTACACTTGAATGCAACATTTATGCTTCAAATTGGATTAGGTATGAATATGATTAGGCTAAATTACATTCCTAATTACATTCCACAGTAGAGCAGGCTCTGATCAACAGGTGCAGCACATTAATGACCTTAGTATATTCATGTATGGAAATCAGATTATAATTCATGCTGCTATGCATATATAGAGAAATAGAAACAAGGCAAGAGTAGTCAGACTTCCATAACTGTTCTGCACAAATAAATCAATCAACCTTACCCATTCACTATAGAAACGAGACAAAAATAATGCCACATATTCAACCGTATATGGTTCAATTAAATTAAGATATATATGTCAAACATATATATGGAAACAGGCCCTTCAGCCCACCAAGTCCACACCGACCAGCAATCTACCATACACCAGTTGTATCCTACACGTCAGGGACAATTTACAGAAGCCAATTAACCTACAAACCTGTACTTCTTTCAGTTTTGGGAGAAACCGGAATATCCAGAAAAAACCATGTGGTCATAAGGAGAACATACAAATACTGTACAGACAGCACCCATAGTCAGGATCAAATCTGGGTCTGTGGTGCTGTAAGGCAGCAACTCTACCGCTGCTCCACCGTGTCACCCCATTCAATTATTTTTTCTGTTATATATTTATTATGGTGTCAGGCCAATAAAAATGAACACATGTTTCTGATTTCTGCCCTTAGTTGGATAACACACACACCTCCAGTCATTGTGCTTAATGGCTGGTTTTCGACCTCTTCAGTCTGAAGGTCTCGACCCGAAACATCACCTGTTCTTTCTCCCCAGAGATGCTGCCTGTCCTGCTGAGTTATTCCAGCTTTTCGTGTCTATCTTCAGTTTAAACCACCATCTGCAGTTCCTTCCTACACTCTTTGTTAAGCGAAACAGGTCCTATTCTCATCATATTATTCACCTCAAATAGTATTTTCTTCACCTCCGTTGCTGCAGAAAATACAATCCCGGTTATCAAATCTTTCTTCAAAGTGAAAAAAAAATTCCAGCCCCGCCAATATGTTCATAAATCGCCCCTGAATACGCTCCAGAGCAATTGCAGCCTTTCGACAGTGTGTCATAGTCTTACAGCATGGAGCAGGCCCTTCATCCCAACTTGTCCATGCAGGCCCTTCATCCCAACTTGTCCATGTCCAAGCTGATCCCTTGAGCGTGACTTTGGTACAGCTTTTATATTCTCAGCAGCCAAGATGACATGGAAACTTGATTAACAGTAAAACTAGGTCTTGGTTGCATAGAAACATAGAAACATAGAAAATAGGTGCAGGAGTAGGCCATTCGGCCCTTCGAGCCTGCACTGCCATTCGATATGATCATGGCTGATCATCCAACTCAGTATCCTGTACCTGCCTTCTCTCCATACCCCCTGATCCCTTTAGCCACAAGGGCCACATCTAACTCCCTCTTAAATATAGCCAATGAACTGTGTACAAAATGTTTTTTTAATTTTTTTTAATTTACAGAATGGAAGTTACAGAAAGACACACTTAGGTAACACTTGGTCTTGATTACAGAGTAAAATGATTATCCACAAGTCTAACTTAGTTGACAGTAGATCCAATTTACTGTTATGATGGGTGCACGCTCCCTAACATCACCGCCTAACATCACCGCCCCGCGTGGCTTGGAATGGCCGCGGGACTCTGCGAGCGCACACCGGGGGCTCTAACACCAAGACCCGGTGTGCGACCTCGCACCACCCGGCGTGGCTTTAATGGCCGCGGGACAATCGCCATCGCCAGCCGGGGGCTTTGACTTTGACTCTGACATCGGGGGCGGGGAGAGTGCAGTGGAGAGATAAGTTTTTTTGGCCTTCCATCACAGCGATGTGATGGATGTTTATGTAAAATGTAAATTGTGTTGTGTCTGGGGTCTATTTGTTGTAATGTATGGCTGCAGAAACGGCATTTTGTTTGGACCTCAAGGGGTCCAAATGACAATTAAATTGACTCTTGACTCTTGACGCTATAACATTCAATCAGTGAAGTTCCTGAAACTTGGGAATTGTCACTGCTGCCCTCTATGTCTCTACTTTTAGGCTTTGTCTGCGGTTCTCCATCACCATATTAGCATAATCCACATCATTATTTACTAGCTATTAGCCCTCACAAATCTTTCCCCTACAACAGTAGGTATAGAGCAATGATGAGTACACAGTAAATGCAATGAACAAGTGCCAAACAGCAGAAGGGTGCCAGATTGTAATGCAAAATCTGACTAGTGCAAACAAATAAAGTGCAATCACAGAATAACCAAATGAGGTAGAGTATGTGGTAGCACCTCCGGAACGGGAGTTAGGCTGTGGGCCGAGCATCAAAAATGTGTCTAGAAATCAGTTTTCGTGACCCAAGTCACCAAACTACATGAAATTTTCCACAGATTTAGATGAAATATAATTGAGAAGGAAGTCATAACTCGTCATTGCCGAAAGTTGCACATTAATTAATTAAACTAATTAGAAAATGAGATCGGGAAAGTAAGCGCCATCTAGTGGCCAATATTACACCATGGGCAGCCTATTTCCGTGTTGCAGTCCATTTAAACTATATATCATTATACCTATATATATTCCAGATAGTATAATAATATAATAATATAATATATTATGATACCTATATATATTCCAGATAGATATATTCCTCCTGGAAACGGCCGCTACGGATGGCACTATGTACACACACCCCCCCCCTCCCCCCGCCAGCGGAGAAGAACCGCGGCTCCGTGTTCGCAAATTGGCCGCTTTTTAATTGAGACCGCGGCTTCACTATGTTAAATACATAGGCCCCGCATTATAAAGGGTGCAATTAAATTAATTAAAGTCCATACAGATTAATTTTCATAAATTCAGACTTTAGATCTTGCATTTCAGTTTGAGTTGATTCAGCAGCATCTCAGCTGGGACTTTGCTTTCAAGACTTTCTTCCACTTCTATCCACTTAGCTGCACATTTTTCAGACTTAGTAATGCTTTTCTCACTAAATTCAATTACCCTGCTGCAAGTTTCCACGACAAAGAACCTTCATCGGAATCTCCAGTAAAACAGGCATCAGTGAAGCCCTCTCAGCTATGATGTGTGCTAGCCTGAAACAAAGCGCGTGATTGGCCAACTGGCAGACAACTCAATGTTAAACGTGCTTTGATTGGACTAAAAATACCCCAAATTTTTCCGTTTTTTCTTTAATTTAATAAAAATGTGCAAGTCTTGTTCATGACGAGTTTCGGGGGTGATTTATATAATTTTTTTACACAATATGTGAACATTTCATGTAGTTCTGAGACTTGGGTCACAAAACACTGAAATAAAGCTCCTCGGCCCACAGCCTAAGTGTAAAAATGTTAGTGAGTTCAGGAATCCGCCAGCAGTGGGGAAGAAGTTTTCCCTAAGTCTGGAGGTCCAGGGTATTATGCTCTTGAATCTTGTTTTTTAATTGTTGAAATTAAGAGCGCAACGGACTATTCCGCTTCCTGCCTCCAATTCTGTTGAGAACTGTTTCCCAAATCTAACCCAGAACTGGCTTCGCTCAATCTAACAGTTGACTAATTTCATGCCTGGATTTGCAGCAGCACACGCAAACTGTGCTTATCTCGAAAGAGCAATTCTTTCCTCAAGTGGTTCCTGAGATTAGTGTGTAGATGCTTGGTGAAAGCTGGCAGTAAATGTTGCCGAACACTTGTCGGTTACAGAGCAGCTAATGGAGTGGATGCAGATCACCTTCTGTATGCTTCATCCCTCTATGGGGTCGGAGTAAAGATTGATAGAAAGATAAATCATGGAGAGCAGCCATTTGGCACACCAGGTCCACACTGACCACCATCGATCACCCACCCGCTCACACTAGTTCCATGTTCCTCGACCTTGCCACCCATTCTATACACATTAGGGGCAATTTATAGAGGCCAATTAACCTGCCAACCCGCGCATCTTTGCGAAGTAGAGGAAGCTGGAGCACCTGGAGGAAACCAACACAGTTACAGGGAGAATGTGCTAACTCCACTTGCGCAGCACAAGAAGTCAGGATTGAACTGTGGTCTGTGGCAGTGTGAAACCGCAGCTCGACCGGCTGTGCCACTGTGGTGAGGACAAACCAGGTGAGTTGAAGATGAACAAGAACTGTAATAAACAAGGGCATTTCCACTATTGTTACGGATGCTGCATAAGCACTTCTGCAGGACATTAGTTTATATCAGTGGTTCCCAATGTGGGACGTACGCCCCACAGGGGGGCAATTTGATTTTTAAGGGGGGCAATTGAGCGCGACTGAGGAGGTCTGGGTCCAAATTTTCGATTTTTATTTTTTAGGATTTTCCATCAGGTAAACATATGTAGTTTATGTTTCAGATGTTATTTTGAGTAAATAATTTTTTTGGGGCAAAAAAGGTCTTTATTGTGTAGTTATTACAACCAAGGAATTGGCGTTTTAAGCTTCTTCCGCTGAAACGGAGTTCACTTTTTAAATGATAAGAATTATATATCACCACATGGGGGGGGGGGGGCATCAGGAATTTAGAGGTGATTAGGTGGGGCATGGTCAAAAAAAGGTTGGGAACCACTGGTTTATATCAAACCAACAAAGTTAAAGTATTGCGGCTCTTTGCCACTAAGTGGTGAAAAAAATGCCGGATCAGGGCCCTCTCGGAGAATAGGTATTACGTGTTGAGTTTGCAATCACAGTTTGTTTACTGTGTCTTCTCAATCAGCTGTTTGCTCAGTGTGAACAGTTACACTGAGCAGCACCTACACCTGCCACACCGACCCTCTGTTTGAGAACCACCTCCCATGCTTTCATCAGGATGTACATCTCTGCTTCGAAAGAGAATCTGCTATTTGTCACACCATGAGTCTGGTTTCCCAGGGAAGTGGATAAGTGCTTCTGACTCTAATGAACTGTGGAGCATCGCTCCTTGCAGCCAGCTGCCTGATGCTCGTGGCTGGAGGTAAGTGTTCCATTAGTGTTGTATCAAACCCATCTGTTTCCGATTGCAGTCACCGGGAGCAACTACTGTTCCTGACAACTGTGGCACGGGCTTCACGTTGCACACGTTTCAGGAGCAGGAGCCATGTTGGGATAATGTAGCACAGTCTGCATTCGACACAATATGCTGGAGTAACTCAGTGGGGAAGAAATGGGTGACGTTTCGGGTCGAGACCTTTCTTCAGATCAAGTTCAAGTTCGAATTTCAAGATCTGTATTGTTCCTCAAAGACGGAAGTTCTTAATGGATTTGACAGTGATAAATCTCTGTTGATGTTTCTGAGCTGCAGGGTCTTGTGTTAGAAAAACAAATGCGTTTTTTTAAAATCTTTCTCAGTGCACTGGGTTGTACAAATGTATCTGCGGTTTATAACTGATGGCCTTGTTGTTACAATTGCAGTGTACTCAAGTTTTAGAGTTCTGTTAGTTTCCTCAGGCCAACATTACTGATGTTGGTGAACTTTTCTCTCAATCTTGTAAATTCCCAAGTGTGTTTTGGAATACATATTTAATGCTGCTGTGCATAGTGGCCGCCACAAATCTTTCCACTAAACCAGAGAGCAAGATTAGTGGTGGGGAGAGTTGACAAAGGGCAGGATGTGCAGTGGGAGGGGGAGGGTATGGGACAATGCACTCATTTAAACTCTTCATCCAAAGGAAGGTACTCCCAAAATGGGAACTGTTGGAAACAGAACCAACTGCAGCAGTGCATCCGAGGTCAGGGTCGAACGCAGGTCTCTGGTCCTGCAAGGCACTGTCTGTACCTCACTGTGCCTCCCTGCTGCCCTAACGGTCAATGTAATGTTATTTAGCCCCGAGCCTAAGTTTTCAAGGATAACCCATCTACATGTCACAATTGCACAGGGTTGTATTGCAGAGTGGGTAGGTTTGGGACTAACATGCAAAAGCATCTGGATAATTGATCCACAGAAATGAGTTTAAATCTCACCATGACAACAGGGAAATTTAAATTCATGACATTTAAATACATCTGAAATAAATAGCTTCTGTCAGTCTTGGCAGCCAAGGTAATATTGAATTGTTGTAAACTCCATTGAGTTCCTTTAGCGAAGGAGGTCGGCTATACTTGCACGGCATATTCTGGCAAAGGGTCACAGACCTGAACTATGGACCGATTCTTTCTCCGTGGGATACTTGTGGTTATTTTCCTGCCTATTTGTGGAATTCCCTGCCACAGAGGGCAGTGGAGGCCAAATCACTGGATGGATTTAAGAGAGAGTTAGATAGAGCTCTAGGGGCTAGTGGAATCAAGGGATATGGGGAGAAGGCAGGCACGGGTTATTGATTGGGGACGATCAGCCATGATCACAAAGAATGGCGGTGCTGGCTCGAAGGATCGAATGGCCTCCTCCTGCACCTATTTTCTGTGTTTCTATGTTGCCTGACCGGCTGAATTTTTTGCAGCATTTTCTGGTTTTGTTTCAGTTTTCCAGCATCTGCAGTAATTTTGTGTTTCACTCAGTTAAGCTTCTTGTCGCCTGTACTGCGTTACAGCGAAATGCTTTTTTATTGCATGCTATCCAGTCAGCGGAAAGACTATACATGATTACAATCAAGCCGTCCACAGTGTACAGATGTAGGATAACGAGAATAACATTTAGTGCAAGATAAAGTCCAATTAAAGATAGTCCGAGCATCTCCAATGAGGTAGATAGTGGGTCAAGGCCACTCTCTGGGTGGTGATAGGACATTAAATGCTCACTTGGGCAATGTGATCAAACGAGGGAAATGTACATTTGCACTTTGCTATTTACACATCAACAATCACAGTGAAACTCTTTCTGCTTGCATGAGTGGAGTTAAAGCAGATATCCAAGATGGCAAGTTGGCCAGTTCCACTATCAGTCTCAGCTGCCTCACGTTCGAGTTGCGCGCAAACGTTAGCAGCTGTTGTGAGGGAGAGTGTTTAAATATTGCAGCAGAGTAAATGTTGTTTAACTGTATCCACTGTGATGAAAGGAATATAATAAGGTGAGTGTAAAGCAAAGTGACATAAAAACTAGCCATGCAGCGACTGACAACAAGCTCTTTGAAGCACACACCTATTGAATCCTTCATTGTGATTTGGGAACACATCCATGATAAAGGCTTTGCATTAATGGGCAGATGTTGTGATGGGTCTGGCAGTTTGGGATTGTGCCAATTAAGTTGGAATCAATACTGTACAGCTACTTCGGAGGCTGTGTATATATGGAAAAGCATGTGATTCACGGGAAAATTGGGTACTTATTGATTCCGGTAACCGCCTGTAGTCTGAGTGGACACTTCATCGAAGGATTCCTGATGCAGAAATTATTTTTCATCTCCAATGTTTGGTTTAAAAGAACCCATCCTGGATGAATTCCAAGGCTTTAGACAAGGTCCCGCACAATAGAGTGGTTCAGAAGGTGGGATCGCATGGAATCCAGGCCCTGCTAGCCCTTTGGATACAACTTTGGCTGGGTGGAAGGAATCGGAGTGTGGTAGTGGAAGGTTGCTTTTTTTATTTTTCCGTTTGGAGGCTTGTAACCAGTGGTGTGCCACAGGGTTTAGTGCTGGGTCCATTGTTGTTTATCATCTACAGCATCAATGGGGATGAGAAAGTTCAAGGCATGATATTAAAATAGTGGGTATTATCAGACTGTGTTGAAGGTTGCAACAGGATCTGGATCAACTTAGAAAGTGGTTAAAGGAAATGGCATGATGGAATTTGGGTAATTGGGCCACAATATGGGCCAATTGCAAAGAGGGATAGACACTTTGGCCAAGGGGGTATGGAGAAAAGGCAGGTACACTGGTTGGATGCCCATGATCATATTAAATGGCGGTGGCTCGACAGGACTCCTGGAAAGTGTTTAGGCTGTATTGGGCAATTGCATGTGTATTGGGAGGATAAACCATGGTACTGTACAGGTGAAAGTGTTTAGTGTTGATTTATTGAGGTACTGTACTGTGAAAAGTGTTGATTTACCTGCTATCTGAAAAGTTCAGGTATACTCTCGATAGTGAGATCTAGGGGTAAAAATACATGGTTCCCAGAGAGTGGCGACACAGGTAGACAGAGTGGTTAAGGTGGCATTTGGCATACCTGCCTTCATTGGGCATGGCATTGGCAAGAGTTAGGATGTAATGTTACAATGTAATGTAATAGGGTGGCACAGCGGTAGAGTTGCTGCCTTAAGGCCCTGTTCCACTTTCCCGAGTTACACGAACTCTCCCGAGTTTTCCCCTTGATTCGAACTCGGGGTATGTCGGGTAATGTCGGTAGAGAGCCCATAGGAGTCCGTAGATGTTTCGTAGCGGCTCGTAATGCCAGCCGTAGGAACTCGGGGCATCAAGTAAGTCGGGGCGTTTTTTCAACATGTTGAAAAATGTCCACGAGTAAATAAAATAGCCCCGAGTACCTACGATTGGCTATTACCATAATTGTCCGAGTTCGAATCTTGGGGAAAACTTGGGAGTGTTCGAGAGTAACTCGGGAAAGTGGGACAGGGCCTTTACTGCGCTTACAGAGCCAGATGCCGGGTTTGATCCCAGCTACGGTTGCTGTCTGTACGGAGTTTGCAGGTTTTCCCCGTGACTGTCGGTGGTCGCTGCAGACTCGGTGGGCCGAAGGGCCTGTTTCCGTGCTGTATCTCTAAACTAAAGCTGTAAATGATGTCGGTGAGACTGCACCTGGAACATTGGGCGCAGTTTTGGTTGCCATACGCATGTGAGTAAGTGAGATGGGGTGCAGTAAAGATTCACAAGGATGATGCTGGGACTTTAGCACTAGATTATACAGAGAGATCGGACAGGCTCTGACAATTTCCCCGAGAGTGAAGCTCATGGAGGTTTATAGAATCATGAAGCACATAGTTAAGGTGGATAGTCAATCTTTTTCCCAAGGTAGAGAAGTTTAAAACACGAGGGTACAGATTTAAGGTGAGAGGAGAAAGATTTAAAGTGGATGTGAGGGGAAAGTATTTCACATAGAGGATGGCAGCTTAGGTAGAAGGAGCTGCCAGAGCAAGTGGTTGAGGTGGGTACAATTACAACGCTTATCAGACATCTGTATCAGGCTCATAGATGGGAAAGGTTTAGTGGGATGTGGGCCAAGTGCAGGGAGATGGGACTATCTCAGATAGACATCTTGGTCTGCAGCCATGAGTTGAGCCAAATGGCCTGTTTCAATGCAGTATGTCTCTGAGACTTTGAAGGAGATGGGGGTGGTCACTTTTCTGGACAAGAGAGTAACCCAGGGTAGTGACAGGGCATTTTGTGGGCCAGGCTCATGCCCAGATTTGCTTTGCTCATCACAAACACATCTCCCCGAGAAAGTAATGAGGGGCCTTCTGCCAGCTCCAGACGATGGGACAAAATACTGGGCACTGGCTGTGTGGGTTGCAAAGTCTGGAAACAGCTCATCCTACTGCTGAACGCTGACACCAGCATTCAGGTACAATACGTTGATGACTTTACTCTGCTTTTAATAAAAAATCTGTTAAAAAAAAAACCACAGCTTAACTGCAGATTCTGTAGACATAAAGGAAGAAGGTTTTGCAGCTCTTTTACACACTGCCCTGTCACAAGGGATTTACATCAAATCATTACAATTGCCTTGAAATGTTTAGCAATGAGTGCGATGTTTTGAAGCAAATATTTAAACGTGAAAGGCAGCATTATTGATGGTAATGATTTTAATGCTCTGCAAGGAGCTGTGCACACATGATCTGATGTCCACCCTCTCGACTGGTGTCTGATATTTGCACTCGCGGTATAATATTAGCTGTGCTGAATGGCAGAAGTTACGTGATGAAGGAGAATACTGTTTATTAATTCCTGACACTCGGTGCCCAGACCAGTTTTCACCACAAAATGAAATGAGCATTCTGCTCTGAGATTCTTCTCTCTTTTGGTTGGAAAATGACATTTGATTCAATTGGTAGACAAAAATGCTGGAGAAACTCAGCGGGTGAGGCAGCATCTATGGAGCGAAGGAAATAGGCGACGTTTCGGGCCAAAACCCTTCTTCAGACTGATATGAGGGGGGGGGGGGTAGGGGGGGGGGGGGGGGGGGGGGGGGGGGGGGGGGGGGGGGGAAGAAGAAAGGAAGAGGTGGAGCCAGTGGGCTGAGGGAGAGCTGAGAAGGGGAGGGGTAAGGACTGCCTGAAATTAGAGAAGTCAATGTTCATACCGCTGGGGTGCAAACTGCCCAAGCAAAATATGAGGTGCTGCTCCTCCAATTTTTCAGGTGCTTGAGTTCTTTGAGGATGTAACTGGCAGAGTAGGTGGGGGGTAACCCGAATGGATTTTTGGTGCCACGTGGAAGGCTGGTGCACTGGATGAAGTGCTCTGGCATGCTGGTGTCAGCGTTCAGCAGCAGGATGGCCAGGTTGGTGCAGTGGAAACAAAGAACTGCTGAAATAGGGCATTTTTAGATTGGAAGGATATGACAGGTGGAGCATATTCACCACCACGGATGGAACATATTCAATTTTGCCAACAAAGTGCAAATAGATGGTAGGGTGTGTGGTTTACTTAAGAGTAACGGCATGGAAACTAACTCTTCAACACACCGAGTCCATGCTGACCATCGATCAGCCGTTCACATTAGTTCTATGTTATCCCACTTTCCCACTTCCTACACGCTAGGGGCAATTTACAGATGCCAATTATAACCAACAAAGTCACGTGTCTTTGGGATGTGGGAGGAAACCGGAAGAAACCCACGTGGGAGCCGGGATGATCGTGCAAGCTCCACGCAGACAGCGCCCGAGGTCAGGATCGATCCCGGGTCTCTCTCTGCCGCTGTGAGGCAGCAGCTCTACCTGTTGCATAACTGTGCCGCCCCATGATGAGGTCATTGTGATTCTGCAATGGAATACCGATTGATTCAGTGATTGGGTGAAATCTTGGCAAATGGAGTTTCTTGCGGGGTAGTGTGAGAGGTGAGACGAATAAAATAAGTGGCTTATCATCGAATTTGGGAGAGAAACTGCAAATGCGTAAAATTTGGACGAATCTGTTCTCGTGAAAGAATCTCAAAAAACTAGCAGGCAGTTGCAACAACTAGTTATGAAGGCAAGTGACACATTGTCCTTTGTTACAAAGTGTGTGGAAATTAAGATTAAGTACAGTATTGAAGAAGGCCCTTCAACCCATTGTATCTGGTGTGACCATCATGCCTGTGTGTACTATCACACTTGTCTGAATTAATCCCATATTGCTCATTCCAGTGCCAGTCAAGATGCTTCTTAAACGGTGCTGTTCCTACCTCTTCCACATCCTCCTATGGGTAAGGTGTTGTCAAGCTCGGTAGGGTGCAGAGCAGATTCAAGAGGATGTTTCCAGGACTCGAGGTCCTGAGCTATAGGGAGAGGCTGTGCAGGCCAAGACTCTATTCCTTGGAGCGCAGAGGGATGAGGGGTGATCTTACAGAGGTGTACAAAATCATGAGAGGAATAGATCAGGTAGATGCACAGAGTCTCTTGCCCAGAGTAGTCGAATTGCGAACCACAGGTCATGGGTTTAAGGTGAGGAGTGAGGAATTTTTTTAATTCAATTTGAAAAAATGAAAAATGAAAAATGAAATGATTCAATTAATTGTCATTGTCAGTGTACAGTACAGAGACAACGAAATGCATTTTTAGCATCTCCCTTGAAAGGGAGACACAGGGCGTCGCGGTGTGCCCGCGCCTGCCGCCGTAATTACATTTCAATTTTCAAATTTCAATTTTGTTTTTAATATGTTTTATTATTTATTTATTATTTATTTATTTTTTGTGATTTTTTTTTAATGATACTGCCTGTAAGGGAAATTCATTGCGTTGTCTCAAATTGAGACAATGACAATAAATTTGAATACAATACAAAATAATACAAGGAGGGAAAGAATGAATAGGAACCTGAGGAGCAACTTTTTCACACACAGGGTGGTAAGTGTATGGAACAAGCTGCTGGAGGAGGTGGTTAAGGCAGGTACTATTGCAACATTTAAGAAACATGTAGACAGGTACATGGATATGAGAGGTTTAGAAGGAAATGAGCCAAATGCAGGCAGGTGGGATGATTAGTGTAGATGGGCCATGTTGGCAAGTTGGGCCGAAGGGTCTATTTCCACATGGTAAGACTCTTTGACTATCTGAAGATATTTTGATTTTCAGTTTGTATGTCTTTATTTTGCTGGAAACTTGTTATTTTTGTTTCCTTTCCAACTCTCCGCACCATCTCTTTCATTTTCCCCTGACCTTCAGTGATTACAGGAATGGATGGTCATCGCCCATTGGAAATTAAACATTTTTAAGAGCCACGTACCGCTCTTTTAAAAATAGACCTTCAGGAAATGATCATTTGTACCGTGCAATTTGTGACAGGGCGTTTCTGAAAATTCCTGGAAATAATATGTGGAAGATTAGTAGGAAGGAACTGCAGATGCTGATATACACTGAAAATAGACATAAAATGCTGGAGTAACTCAGTGGGACAGGCAGCATCTCTGGATAGAAGGAATGGATGATGTTTCGGGTCGAGACCCTTCTGCAGAATTATCTGAATTAAAATATCTAAGCAATTTCACTGCATTGTGAGGTTAGATTTGAGCAGTGGAATCTGGTGCATGTGAAGTATTAATGTCATTATTAGTATGAGAAGACATTTAAACAATTTCGGACCGAGGTGCATACGACTAGTTGCGGCTGACAAAATATTATAGGCAAAATAAAGACAGCAATGGTTGTACACAGCCTTGCAAATATTACCATGTTTCATAAATACTTGAAGTACAAGTTGACAGGTTACAATGAACGAGAAATCTGATTTAAAATTTCTGACGGGATTGAAACTTGAGTGATCTTTCAATGTTATTAAAACCTTGGCATTCAATCTGGCATCTTTTGACACATTGTATTGTAACATAAAGTGCATATTGGGATAAACATCTGTCCCATGTTCTTTTTGCTAAATGATGGATGTGCATTGAACTCTTATGTCTGAAATTTGGCTGCATTGACTTCATTAGAGGCAAATTTCACAAATCGACTTTGAGGCACAAATGTTGCCAGGTTGTCTGCTAGTGCGCGGAGCAGGGGACAAAAATGTACCCATGTATTTTTTAAGTTATTGCTGTCGCCTGCCACTTTATTATTGTGCTTATTTTTGTCCATGGGGTGAGTGTCTGAAGCTGATGAATAGGAGAGGTATCAGACACAAAACCTGTGTCGATGTGTCTGGCACCAAAGTAGTAATGGATAGCAGAAGGTGTGGGAGAAAAGTTTCCCATTTAGATTGTGGCTCAGTGCAGATATTTTATAAGACAGGATTTCTAGGAGTCTATCTTCGATTTAAACCAGCATCTGCAGTTCTTTCCTACACATTTTTTCTAGGAGCCATAAGTCTTACAAAGTGGAAACAGGGCTTTCGGCCCAACTTGCCCACACATGTCCCGTCTACACTAGTCCCACCTACTTGTGTTTGGCCCATATCCCTCTAAACCTGTCCTATCCATGTACCTGTCTAAATGTTTCTCAAACGTTGCGGTAGTGGATGTTCAGACAGGAATCTGGATTAATGTCGGGGTTGGTGCTGAGAATTGTCAGCAGGGTGCTTTGCTTGCAGCACACGGAAAGGACAGGTTAACATTTCCAGAGGAGACCTCCTTGAGAAGACAGCAATGTGAACTCAGCACTCGAATGCCCTGGGAATACTGAATAACATTTGTTACCGCGGGGAGCCTACCTGACATTTCAGTGCTGTGTCATAGATGAACAATAGTATCCTGTGAGGTATTGGTTGCTATGGTGCAGTTAGTTGGAATTGTGCCTTCGTGGTTTAGTGAGTGCCATGGAGTCTGGGTCTCTAACCTGGGGCTTATTATTCCATTTTCCCTTTTGTACTAAACTACCGCTGAAAGCGTTTAACAAAAAAATTGAGATGGTGGCTTCAGTGTTTTTTTGTATCTAAAAATGTCAATTTATGCATGAAGGTATTTTTAGTGTCAATTGAAAAGAATCTTCACAGCTGTTTCTCGAGAAAGATGAAAAATTATCCTGTGTGAAAAATTCCTATGTTTGATGTTCATCATTGCTCATTGCACTCCAGTGGCTTAAAGAGGGCTTTGAAAGCCCACAGCACAGTATCTACTCATTTGTTTTTGATTACGGTGAAAGCCAATATTCCATGAGTCTTTCAGAATATTCCTTTAATCTTTCTAGGTCAATTTAATAATCCATATACTCGCACATCTTTTGTTTCTTTGGTTCGCAATTACTCCCAGTTTATCAGCATGAGAAAATATTTTTGTTCTAATAAGGTTTATGTTGAAAATGCAGGTCCATGAGAAGCTTTTCAAAAAGGGAGGTGGCATGACAGGATTACAAATATCTTATATGAAATAATGGGCGCACGAGCGCACATCACGAGCGCGAAGCACGAAGTCCCTCGCAGCCGGGGTCCAGGGCCCACTTAAGGATCCTGGAAGCTCCGGGGTTTTAGATACTCTCAGGTGTATTCTGAGCCTTATTTTGGAGCATTTTTGCACCAAATGTATAACCAATATTTCGGAAATAATTTTGGTTGAGTCAAGAGTATAGAGTGGGTGGAATGGGATGATTGGGATCATTGTTGTATACATTTTTAAAAATCAAGAGTTGTCCTTGTTTTAATAATCAAGTTGTACTGTTGTAAAATGTTATGTAAAATGTTATAAAGGAGCATGCAAAAACTGCAAATAAAATACTGTAAGTTTTTGCAGTAAAGAAAACCTTTTTTTAGAAAATGTTTTGTGTGTTGATTTGATTGCCTGTTACTGTTAGACTGTGTTAGTGTGTGCAGTGCACCTTTAATTGTCCTCCTGCCCTAACAACTTCACATCACATCAATTTCAACATGGAATAGGATGTGAATACAACATTTAGTTCGACTTCAATTTCTATCATGAAAATTGAAGTCAAACTAAATGGTGCATTTACATTAATATGATCGCTTTCAAACTAACCTATTTTACTGTCATACTATTATAACAAATTCTAGTTCCATGATGACTCATAAACAAGATCACAAATCACATTTTGAATTCTCAAACACTATGTGATTGTGAATAATTGCAGAGCTGCCAAGTTTCTCCGAGCATTTCCGTATTTTGATGGCTGAAAATCTGTATTTTGTTGGGGAAATCAGTATTTCTCACATAAATGCAATAGAACGTACCACACAGAAACTGGATTTTTGGAAATCAGTATTTTGCATGCAACCTCATGTATTCACAGATATCAGTATGGAATACTGAAAATCAGTACTACTGAATTGTGAAACCATTTTTGAAATGTGAATTTATAATTCTTGATTTTGATTCAATCTCTATAATTATAAAACTCCGATCTTGGGTGTGTGTGTGTGTGTGTGTGTGTGTTCTTGTGTGTGTGTTTGGTGCAGTACTTTGTGCCCGGCCGCTCACCGTGTGCCCGCTGTGTGACCTCCCTGTCGCTGGGTTCAAGTCAGCCCTCCCAACACGCTAACTCCCCCACTCTCTCCCTCTAGTACCCCAGTCCCCCCCTCCCCCCCTCCTCCCCCCCTCCCTCCCCCCCCCCCTCTCCCTCTCTGCCCGCTCTCCTCCCTTATCCCCCCCTCTCCCCTCTCTCTCGCCCCCTCCTTCCCTCTCTTCCCCTCTCTCTCTCCGTCTCTCTCTCCCTCCCTCTCTCTCTCCCTCTCTCCCCCCTCTCTCTCTCTCTCTCTCCCGCCTCTCTCTCTCCCTCCTCCCTCTCTCCCTCTCTAGACCCCCCTGCGAGTCCCCCCTTTCCCCATCAGTGGAAAGGGCAGGGATGGGTAAAAGGAGCCAATGAATAATCCCTTCCTCTATAGACGTGCCTGCGAGTTGGTTAGTTTGCATCAGTGGAAAGGGGGGGGGGGGTAAAAGTGAGTTACTGAATGTATTAATATATAATCACAGGGGGAAAGTTTGAGTGATGTGGGGGTAAGGGTAAAGTTTTAATATATTCCAGGAGAGATTTATCCAGCCGAGTCCCAAATCGCCTTATCTGAAAATGTTGTGCGTTATTTCTCGAGTTATTAATGAAAATGTTCACAAATCCGATAAAACTTTGATATAAAACGCCTGTCTTTCGCTGATGACGTCACAATGGATCACAATATGTGCCTGCCATTCTTGCTCGCGCTGCGAGTGATGTCCTCCCCCCCCCCTCACCCCCTCCCTCCTTCCCCCCCCCTTTCCCCCCCCCCCTCCTGTTATTCAAAATCGCAGCCCTCTCAACCCCCTGCGGCTGGGGCTCTGGAACTCCGTCCGGCCTGGCCGGAGCCGGCAGATCCATTCCCATGGCCCACTTGCGAGGCTCACTTTGCGGGCCGGTTTCTCGGCTCCTTGGCTGCCTTAGTTCTGTACTGTTGGACTCTTCTCAGAGGCCATGACCTCCCGGCAAAACTGATAATCCAGGAACGCTCTGGAACCAAGGATGCCGGAAAATTGGTGGCAAACCTGTTTCGGGTAACTCAACGTGCCATCTCCACATGCCCACCAGGGGACTTTCTTCACTGCACAAAATGTCCCCAATACAACAATTGCCGGCCTGAACCAAAATTACAGTCTGGGCAAGACTGACAGTGGACGGCTTGAGCCGACTCCTGGGGCTCGGAGGCTCCAGCAACGCAGCCGCAGGTCCGGTGGACTTAGACATCGGGAGCTCGCGGGTCCGGGTGGAGAGACCGCTTCCCGGAGCTCCCGCAACGCGACTTCTCCAGCCCGTGTCGCAGGGTTGGAATGACCCGGAGCGGGGACGTACATCGCCCGGCATGGCTTCATGGCCGTGGTACATTCCAGCGCCCGCCGGGGCCTCCAACATTGTGACATTTAGACCGGGAGCGGGGCCGTAAATCGCCCGGCATGGCCTAAAATGGCCGTGGGACTTATCATCGCCCGCCTGGGGCTTGGACATCGGGAGAGAAATGGAGAACAGGGGAGAGAAAAGACTTTGCCTTCCATCACAGTGGGTTCACTGTGATGGGTGTTTGTGTGAATTAAATTGTGTGTATGTCTGTAGAAATTGTCTTTGTTTGTATGGCTGTGGAAACGGAACTTCGTTTGAGGCTCAAATGACAATAAATATTGTATTGTATTGTATTGATTATATTCGTGAAGAGTCCTTTCTTTGACTTGACAGCACACAAACAAAACCCTTTCACTGTACCTCAGTACACGTGACAATAATAATCTGAACAATACAATTTAGTTGTCACATAATAACTATAGCAATAATATATTGTATGCTAATATTATAAACATAAACAAAAATAAATTCAATACAACAAACAAAGGTTACAGTTGTGGTGTTTGTGCACTGATCTTATAGAAGTGTACAAAATGATGAGAGGAATGGATCGGGTAGCGGCACTGTCTCTTGCCCAGAGTAGGTGAGTCAAGAACCGGAGGACATAGGTTTAAGGTGAGGGGTGAAAAACTTAATAGCACCCGAGGGGTAAGTGTTTCACTAAGGAGTGGTGGATGTATGGAACGAGCTGCCGGAGGAGATATTTGAGGCAGGTACTATCGCAATGTTTAAGAAACATTTAGACAGTTACATGGATAGGACGTGTTTAGTGGGATATGGGCCAAATGCAGGCAGGTAGGACCAGTGGAGATGGGACATGTTGGTCAGTGTGGGCAGGTTGGGGTGACGGGCCTGTTTCCACGCTGTTAGACTCTGTGACTCTACGAATACAGAAACACACAACATCCTGACAGCTGTGTAATAATGAAACAGTGCGACGGCAGAATGCAGCCTGAGAAATGTCTGTGCACAGCTGGGAGCTGAGTGAGGGAGCGCAACGCTTTATCGCTTTTGCTGGGAAATCCACCGGGAAATAAACCTGCATCACGTTAGACTGGAGAGGAACAGTTGTAAGAGACTGAAGTATCTCGGGAACAGCGCTCCATTTTGTTTTCTGGGCTGTTTGAAGCCCTAGTGACGATATTGAATTGAGCGGTTTCATATAACCAGCCTTTCCTGCTTTTTGTTATAACTGACCAGTTGTGATAGCAGGCGAGCCTCCTGTAACATTGCCGCACGTTTTCTGACTGATCTGCTGAGTATCCCCAGCAATCGATTGTTGTTTCAGATTTCCAGAAGCCAATGTTTTTTTGCTTGTCTCAGTTACAGCATGATGTTCTTTTTCTTTTCTGTCCTCATTTGTCTTTCCCTGTTCACGCTCCTTCAGGCAGATCAGATGCAATTAGCCAGCATCCATTCCCCTCGCTTTACCAGAAGCTGTTGCATCGCCTGAACAAGCTGGGTCCGCACCCTATCGTAGACATTCCCTCCGCTCTCTCCACTCATCCTCCTCTCTGCAAATTAAACAAGATTTTCTTCCTTTAACTTTGTTACTTTTTTGCATATCTTTCATTCATTTGTCGTACATCCCTCTATTTCACCGTTTATATATCTCGTTTCCCTTTACCCTGGCTCTCAGTCTGAAGAAGGCTCTCGACCTGAAACGTCACCTATTCCTTTTCTCCTGAGACAATTGCCTGTGCCGCTGAGTTCCTCCAGCTTTTTTGTGTCTATCTTCAGTTTAAACCAGCATCCGCAGTTCCTTCCGCCACATTGATTTCTTATTTGCCTGATCCTGGTGAATGTTTATTGTCCTGGAACATTCACTCCTTTTCTCTCTCCACAGATACTGCATATCCGTTACCACATTCTGTTTGCATTTCAGATTCCCCATGCGTACAGTTTACTGCTTCTCATCAACCTTTGGTGAATTCACTTTGGTTGTAATTTTTAGTGAGGCTACTCATTGAAATCCTTTTTATGTTTCTTAAGAGAACTCGGGCGCTTAAGCTGTAAGGTAGACACAAAATGCTGGCGTAACTCAACGAGTCAGGCAGCATCTCTGGAGAATAAGGCATGGGTGACGTTTCGGGCCAGAGAGCAGGAGGAATCACAGAGGCGGTGCAGGGACTGGGACCACCAACTGACCAGGTCTCCGCTGACCTGTACCTTCACTCCAGCCCCTCGCGGGCTTCCAACGGGCTCCGCCGATTTCCGCCTCTCCACCACCCACCAGCAGACCAGAGCCATCACCTGACATGAGTTCACAAGTTATGGTGAAGGAATTAGGCCATTCGATCCATCGAGTCTACTCCACCATTCAATCATGGCTGATCTCTGCCCTTTAATCCTATTTAATCCTTCTCCCCATAACCCTTAACATCCTTTCCAGGCTCAGCTCCAGGCCCAAAGCCTCAAAGCTACAAGGCCCAGTCCCTACACCCCACTCTCCAGCCCAAAACGTCACCTATTATTTTGCTCCAGAGATGCTGCCTGACCCGCTGAGTTACTCCAGCATTTTGTGTCTATCTTCAGTGTAAACCAGCATCTACAGTTCTTTCCTCCATGCTTAGACTTTAATATTCTTATTGAATATTTTTTTTAATCATTTCTAAAATTTAAATACTTTCATTTCAGAGATGAATGCATTAGTTTTTAACGACTCCACTTCTTTCCAAAGCACATTCTCCTCTTAATTTCGATTTTGACTCAAAGCTTTCTTGTCAAATGTATTTGCCAAATTTATTTGCACAGCTGGTGTAAGCAAAAATTAATGATATCATCAAAATCAAATGTTGAAACTTGGCAATAAATGCTAAATATTTTTAAAATAATATTGGAGACGGCAATTAAACCACGGTGGATGCAGCATCTGGTGAAAAGTGATATGGTCCAGAGTGCTGTGTTTTGATTCAGATGGCATACTATCATTACCAGGAAGAAGGTATATGAGTCTGAAAAGTAAATTCCAAATTCAGGGACAACTTCTTCCCAAATAACTATCAGGCTATTGAACACAATGAACTTCAAACTCCAAACTATGGAATTTAGTCGAGAGATACCGAGTCTGCGCCGACCAGCGCACCAACGCTATCCCTCCCAAACTAATGTACAATAATACCAAGCCAATTAACCTACAAATGAAATGCCCAGGTTGCACTGGCGACCTTGGACTTTGGGCTTTGTTTTGTTTTTGCACCATATTAGTGTTTTATTTATTTAATGGACATTTTTTCTGTTTGTTTATAACATTAACTTTTCAGTATTGTGTTTGCAAACCTTTGTGCTGTTGCAAGTAAGAATCACATTGTTCCGTTTCGGGACGTGTGGGACTAAAACCCTCTTGTCTCTCTTGACCATTATTTATCCAATGTAAAAATGTGTTCCTGCAAAGTAAAACAAAAATGCTTTTTATTTTAGTCCACCATAGTCAGATGGCACGGAAACAGGCCCCTTTGGCCTAACTTGCCCATGCCAACCAAGATGCCTCATTTATGCTAGTCCCATGTGCCCGCGTTTGGCCCATAGTCCTCTAATTCTTTCCCATCCATGTACCTGGTCAAATGGCCCATAATACCATTAGTTCATTATACTTCATTACTCCCAAACATAAGAATTAATTGCATTCATCTCATACTCCATCACATCAAAATGTGATTCACATAGCGATTGATGAGAATTAGTCACATCATTAACAGCGTCCTGCAAACATAAAGTACCCGCTTTAGTGCAGGGGTGTGCTTGCTGGCTTTATTACTGATGTGCCAGCTGAAGATCTGGGCCATCAATCCAGAGGTGTGAGTTTGACTCGCATCAATGCAGTGTGTGAGACTAAATTTCAATGTTCAAATAATTCAGGTTTTTAAAAAAAATCTAGTTTCAGTGATGGTGATCTGGGAACCACTGGATTGACATGAAAATCCATTTGGATGCAAGTCCAGATGCAACATCATAGTGGGGCAGATAATGTTGGCAATGCAAGTGACATCTACCTCCAGCGACTGGATAAGCATTAGACGTGAGTGGGAAGATGCAATTGTTTTTATAATGTAGTTCCAACAATTTCTGGAGACTTGTGCGGAGGTTGGTAGTTGATAGTGATCTCTCAACCAAGGTCATTGTCAGGGCCTGAACAGTGTTTGAAGTTTGTGGAATAACTTCACCACAAATCATTGGTTTTTTTTCTATTACACCCATTGCAAATGTCATGAACTCTCCATTATTTCCGTGGCAATTTTCGGCCAATGTAGATCCAACATTTCATAAGCTTGCCTTATGGGGAAAGCTTCAAACTGCAAAGTATAGGGTCGGCACGGTGGCCCAGTGGTAGAGTTGCTGCCTTACAGTGCCAGAGACCCGGGTTTGATCCTGACTACAGGTGCTCTCTATACGGAGTTTGTACGTTCTCCCCATGTATGTGTGGGTTTTCTGCGGATGCTCCAGTTTCCTCCCACACTCCAAAGAGGTACAGGTCTGTAGGTTCATTGGCTTTGGTAAAGATTGTAAATTGTCCCGAGTGTGTAGGATAGTGCTAGTGTGCGTGGATCGCTGGTCGCCACAGACACGGTGGGGCGAAGGACCTGTTTCTATGCTGTATCTCTATACTAAAATAAACAGATCATAACATATGTACAGGCATTTGATTTTTAACATTAATGGAGAAGGTTTGACAGTGTATTTGGATCCACCCTGCCTTCAGCTAGCAGTTTTCAATTTCTTTAAACTTTAGACATTTAGACTTTAGAGATACAGCGCAGAAACAGGCCCTTCGGCCCACCAAGTCTATGCCGACCAGCGCTAGCACTAGCACTATCCGACACACTAGGGACAATTTTACAGAAGCCAATTAACCTACCAACCGGTACATCTAGGAGGAAACGGGAGCACCTGGAGAAAACCCACGTGGTCACAGGGAGAACATACAAACTTCGTCCAGACAGCGCCCATTGTCAGGATCGAACCCGGGTCTCTGGCGCTGTGTTGCAGCGACCACTGTGCCGCTGTGATGCCCAGAGTGGAAATGTTAAAGACTAGAGGGGCAGGTTTTAAGAGACGTGTGGGGCAAGACGGCTTTACACAGAATGTGGTGGGTGCCGGAACTCGCTGCCAGGGATAGTCGTGGTGGCAAACATGATAGTAGCATTTGAGTGGCTTTTAGATAGGCACATGGATATACAGTGTATGGAGGGAGATGGATCATGTGTAGGCAGAGATCAGCATAACTTGGCATGATGTTCGGCATCATGGACATTGTGGACTTGTTCCTGTGCCACAAAGTTCTATAATCACCCTAACTGTTAAATTAAGGGCACACGTTGGCTCAGTATTTTACCAACTTCTATCCGCTACTTCTGCTGTGACTAGGTTTGGAGCTTGAGTGCATCATTATCCGAACTGATCTGTTCTGCACCGTAGCAAAAACTTGTTAAGTGTTAAGGCAAAATAAGCAAGTTTCTCAAATTAAGTGGCCAACACGATAGCATTGCCAATGGTGTGGAGGGAGGTCAGTGTGTAGATTACATGCTCTCCCGTCGACCACTAGAGCTCCCCCGCTGGTTTAGTTTAGAAATACGGCGCGGACACAGGCCCTTCGAACCATTGAGTCCACGCCTCACCAGCGATCCCCGCACATTAACACTATCCTACACTCGGGACCATTTTAATATTTACACCAATCTAATTAACCTACAAACCTGTACGTCAATGCAGGTCACGGGGAGAACACACAAACTCTGTACAGACAAGCACGGGTAGCCAGGATCGAACCCGTGATTCTGGCTCTGTAAGCACTGTAGGGCAGCAACTCTATCGCTGTGCCACCATGTTGCTCTGGGTTCCTCCCGCATCTCAAATACGGGCTGCTTAGTAGGATAAACGGTCGCTGGGAATTTCTTGACATGGGTGAGTGACTGAATGAATCAGGGTGAGTTGATGGAAGTGTGAGAGAGAATAGATGAGAATAGGAAAGTAAGTGGGGGAATGGGACTGATGAGACTGTTCCAAGAGTCAGCGTGGAGTTGATGGGCCGAATGTCTTCCTTCTATGCCTGAGAAAACAATAAGAAATCATCAGTGTGACTAGAACTATTTTTAGTGGTGAAGACAGGAGCCTCTTGTCAGCCCCATTGATACCACTCATCCCTGGGTAACACAACTGCCGCCCAAAGCATAGAAACAGTCCAAGATTAAGCCAATATAGAACATACGGATATTTCTAAGGCGGAGATTGGAAGATTCTTTATTAGTACGGCTGTCAGGGTTTATGGGGAGAAGGCAGGAGAATGGGGTTGAGAGGTAAAGATAGATCGGCCACGATTGAATGGCAGAGCAGACTTGACGGGCCGACTGGCCTCATTCTGCTCCTAGAACATGAACTTATGAACATGCTCGTCTCTTGGTGCTTTGTTGCGTGGAGCGGACAGGATCCTGTTTTGGTCAGTGGGCCCCACCATTACAAGTTCTGCCCATATTATCTGTTGATGAAAGAATGGGTTGACTGGGCTTGTGTTCACTGGAATTTAGAAGGATGAGAAGGGATCTTATAGAATCATATAACATTTTTAAGGGAATGGACAGGCTGTTTTCATTGGATGTTTTCAAGAGAGAGTTAGATTTAATTCTTTGGACTAACGGAATCAAGGGATATGGGGAGAATGCAGGAATGGGGTACTGATTTTTGATGATCCACCATGATTATTTTGAATGGCGGTGCTGGCTCAAAAGGCAGAATGGCCTACTCCTGCGCCTATTTTCTATGTTTCTATGTCCCAACGGCTTGCAATAGTCGCCTCTAGCGGGCTTCTAGCGGGCTTCTGTAAATCCCCTCTGTGCCCCAGTGGACAGGTGTCCTCACGTTCTCTCGACTGAAGGAGGGGGAGGAGACACAAAAGCCTGACGGCAGATTGCTCTCTCTCTCTCTAAGGGTTTGCACAATCTCAACGGGGTATTGTCACTCAGAAAACAAAGATATTCAATAACGGCATGTCAGAAATCTCCCGCTGATGGACAGAGACATGCTATTTGTAACCAAATACTTCTGGAAAGTGGAATTGAGGCAAAGCAATTCCGTCTCAACTTTCAGGGCTAGTTTCAGTATTTAAAACATATTGATTTATGAATATGAGTGCTAGATATCAAATAGTGCTCTGCCTTTCCAAATTTTTTGTTCTGGATACATCCTAATGAGTTAGTGTTACTCGTGTTAATCAACCTCTTGCATTAGTTGGCAAAATTAATATGAGTAATATGCTCATATTGCTCAATTATTTATTGAGTATGCGTGCATGTGTATATATACACACTGAACTTTTTTTCTCCGTTATGTACTATGTTTACATATTGTGTTGTGCTGCAGCAAGCAAGAATTTCATTGTACTATCTGGGACACATGACAATAAAACACTCCGGACTCTTGCTATGTGGTTTAGAAAATTCAATTTCAGTTGAAAACTGGAGATAGACATAAAATGCTTGGGTCACTCAGCGGGACAGACAGCGGGACAGACAGACAGTAAGGCGCTCCGAGCAGAGTACACAGCAGCCTAGAGTGTAACAGACTGAGACTGCACAACATACACGCTACTGCACCCAGCATTATGTACTCTGCCTGCACCCGAGCATCCTGCATCTACATGGATACTATATTGCACAAACAAATACAATATTATACACAATTGGACACATTGAGAGCACTCCGGGTGCTGCGAATACAATGTTGCAGCTACAAACGCAACACTTCATTGAAAGTATCATTGAATTGTGATACATATTGGATACATTGTAGCTCTGCAGACACACTTGATAGAATAGACACACGCTAGAATTTAGAAGATTGAGGGGGGATCTTATAGAAACTTACAAAATTCTTAAGGGGTTGGACAGCCTAGATACAGGAAGATTATTCCCGATGTTGGAGAAGTCCAGAACAAGGGGTCACAGTTTAAGGATAAGAGGGAAGTCTTTTAGGACCGAGATGAGAAAATCATTTTTTACACAGAGAGTGGTGAATCTGTGGAATTCTCTGCCACAGAAGGTAGACGAGGCCAGTTCATTGGCTATATTTAAGAGGGAGTTAGATATGGCCCTTGAGCCTAAAGGGATCAGGGGGGTATGGAGAGAAGGCAGGTATGGGATACTGAGTTGGATGATCAGCCATGATCATAATGAATGGCGGTACAGGCTCGAAGGGCCGAATGGCCTACTCCTGCACCTATTTTCTATGTTTCTATGTTTCTATCTCTGGATCATATGAATCGGTGATGTTTCGGGTCAAGACCCTTCTTCAGACTGAAGTCAGTGAGGAGGGAGATACATCGATAAGGAAGTGTAAGGAGTAAAAAGGAGATGAATGGGGTAAAAGGAGATGAATAATCAAGGAAAATGTTGAATAGATCATTGCTATTCACAGAGGGGGAGCACCGAGAGAGGGGATGTTGCAGAACTGTCGGCGGAGAGGAGAGGAGGAGAACATCTTCAAACTTTTGTGTTGATAGAATAATCCGGCTCTTCCCAGTGTTACTCTCATCATGGGAGTCGAATTGCAGACTATTCCACTGCAGAGAAGTGTTTTAAAACAAATCTTGAACTGAGTGGTGTACATTGTGGAGGTGGGCACTGGAAATGGGCCATCAGCACTTTGTAACCTGGGTGCCTCCAATCTTGTGCTGCTCACAGTTGCACACACATCTTCTATACAAGAGGCTGCAGTAGCTGGAGGATCACAGCGGGTCAGGCAGCATCTGTGGAGGGCAGTGGACAAAAACATTACGGATCGGGCCCCTTCTTCAGACTGAGTTTTTCCAGCAGTTTTTTAAAATCTTTTGGTATTAACAATGAGACTGTACTGCAAATATGGTTGTATACCTTATGGTTACAAATGACATGGTCTTGTAGAGTATGAGAAAATTGGCTTATCAAAGCACCTGATGAATTTGCACCATGCCACATTTAGGCAGCACAGTGATGCAGTTGTTGCTTTACATCGCTAGAGACCCAGGCTCCATCCAAACGATGGGTGCTGTCTGTACAGAGTTTGCCTGTTCTCCCTGTCTCCAGGTGGGTTTTCGTCAGATGCTCCAGTTTCCTCCCATATTCGAAAGATTTGTAGTATATGAAAGCCTCTGTTAGCCTCCGTAAATTGAGTTGGCCTCTGTAACGTTAGCCTCGGTAAATTGCCCCCAGTATGTAGGATGCAAAACTGGAATAACATAGAACTAGTGTACAGGTGAGCATTGGTCATCGTGGAACTGGTGGGCTGAAGGGCCTGTTGCCATGCTGTCTCTCTAATCTCTAAGCTAAACTAGACAGGAACAAGCTCACTGCAGCCTTTAAGTGTGTTCTTTTGTTTTAAGATCCAGTTTTCAAATCATTTAGAAAACCACATGAATGCACAGGAAATGGAGGGGTCTGGGTCATGCACAGACAGGTGGGATTAGTTTGATTTGATTTGATTTGATTTCCTCTTCCTGTGCTATACTGTTCTGTCTTCGATGTTTATGTTTCATTATAAAATTTGAAAAATTTGCCTGTTGAAAGCAGATTCTGTTCGATAAAGCAATATCTCAAATGTAACAGAGTCTGTGTCACCTATTCCCTTTCTCCAAAGATGCTGCCTGACCCACTGAGTTACTCCAGCATTTTGTGACTATCTGCAGTATAAGCCAGCTTCTGCAGTTCCTTCCGACACTGTGTCACAGCAGCTGCTTCTCTAAAGGGCCTGTCCCACCAGCATGCGCCTGCATGCGGCAAGCGTGACCTAACGTGGTCGCTTGAGCCGTACGGCCTCGCGGGGCTGGTCCCACTTCGATCGCTGGAGCCGTATGGAGTTGTGCGGGGCTGGTGCTGACATCGCGCGGGTCTCCAAAAAACTGACACTGTCCAAAAATTCCGCGCGGCAACGGCCTGCCGGCCTGCAGCCACATCGAGGCCGTACGCACCGCATCGACGCGCGGCCCCCGCTTCCACTTTGGTCGCGCTCGCCACATGCAGTCGCATGCTCGTGGGACAGGCCCTTGAGCAATAATGCAAATAGAATCTTCTGAAGTTGCCGTTACATTATGATTGGCTTGCGGTGTGGTATTTGGCTCAGCCGTCGTATTATTACCATTAACTAATGTAATATTAGGAGAGGCACGATGGCGCAGCGATACAACTACTGCCTTACAGCACCGGAGACCCGGGTTCAATCCTGGCTATGGATGTTTGCCTGTACCAAGTTTGTACGTTCTCCCAGTGACCTGCGTGGGTTTTCTCGGAGATCTTCGGTTTTCTCCCACACTCCAAAGACGTACAGGTTTGTAGGTTAATTGGCTTGGTATAAATATAAAATTGTCCCTCGTGTGTGTAGGGTAGTGTTAATGTGCGGGGATCGCTGGTCCGTGGGCTGAAAGCCCTGCTTCCGCGCTGTGTCTCTCAAGCAAATTAAACTAAGCTTACGTGCTGCAGCAACTAAACAACACATCTCCAGGTGTCTTTGACTCTTCACAAAAACCAAGTCAAGGAGTAGATAGAGGGGATGAGATAACAAATGCTACCACATTAGTTAGTTCAGTTAAAAGTTTTATGCATTGTTGAAACTCTGATGGAGACAAGAAACTGCAGATGTTTGAATCTTGAGCAAAAAGCAAATGCTAGTGAAGTTGAGGCAGCTGCAATAACAACTTTTAAAAGGCACTTGAACAGGTACATGGATAGGAAAAGTTTAGATATGGGTCAAACATGGGTAAGTGAGGCAATCTTAAATAGGACATCTTGGTTGGTATGGACTGGTTGGGCCGAAGGGCCTGTTTCTGTCCTATTTGACTCTACAACTCGCTAGGTCAGGCAGTCAGAAAAAGGGCCCCGACCCATAATGTCACCATTCAAACTGTGTCTGATCCTCCAGCACTTTGGTTTCTGCTTAAACAATTATGATAATTTCTCCAAATTCAATAGTTGGCTTAATGAGAACAGAAAGATCAGAAAGCAGCAATGGACTTCTACTAATTTATCACTTTAGAACATTCCCCAATAAGGTCCATTCTTATTTTAGATGTCTGGTAAATGTTAGTTTATATTCCATTTCAAACTTTGGTGAAAGGGAAGCAGTCAATTGAACAGGGTTACCAAGTCCCTTTAGCAATTACACCTTGATTTCATGGAGAGAGGGGAAAACCCCACATCAAATTTGTTTCTCAACTGGACAAAATTATTCCATGCATTTTTGAGGAGAAGCATGGAAGCTCTCCATGAAAGAAAAAAACCCCACAGTATGTGTAGAATTACTCCACAGGTCAGGCTGCATCTGTGAAGAGGTGACCAGAGTGAACATTTCACATCCATGTCATTGCATCAGAATTTTAAAAAGTGAGAAAATAAATGTGTTTTAAGTTGCAGAGATAGAGGGATCAAAGGGAAACAGACGCAAAAAGCTTAAAGGGCCTGTCCCACGAGCATGCGACTCCATGCGGCAAGCGCGACCTAACCAGAAGCGGGGGCCACGCGGAGGTCGAATGAGTGACATGAAGTTCGAGTGAAGTCCGCGCGTGACGTACGGCGTCGAGGCGGCTGCGGGCCGGCAGGTCGTCGCCGCGCGGAATTTTTGAACACGGTCAGTTTTCCGGTGGCCCGCACGATGTCGGGACTAGATCCGCACAACTCCATACGGCTCCGGCGATCGAAGTGGGACCAGCCCCGCGAGGCCGTACGGCTCAAGCGACCACGTTAGGTCGCGCTTGCTGCATGGACTTGCTTAGGTCGTGCTTGCTGCATGGAGTCGCATGCTCGTGGGACAGGCCCTTAAGTAACTCAGCGGGACAGGCAGCATTGCTTTTGTGTTGAGACACTTCTTCAGACTCTGAAGAAGGGTCTCGACCCGAAACGTCACACTGCCCCGCTGAGTTACTCCGGCATTTTGTGTCTATATTCGATTTAAACCAGCATCTGCAGTTCTTTCCTACGCACAGTTGTGCTTTGTCGAATATTACATTAGTTGTCGAATTGGACAGATGGAATTCTTTCTTTCAGTCTGACTCATTGTGCATTGTTTAATTCCTTCAGATAAAAAAGAAACTCATTTCTGCTCACTGTTTACCTTTCATGATCGATGATGTCCCTCTCAGGTGGAGCACCAGAGTACAACACATTTGCCCATCTTTGTGAGGAGATATTTCAGCAGTAATTCTCATACAAACAACCCAGGAGATTTGTTTGCTTTTTTGAATTCCAAAAAGCAAAAATAGTCATTTATATCATAACATTGGGACTATAAAATGTGGATAGAAATCCTGTTATGGAAAAAAAAAAATGATTGAAGCTGATAGTGCGGTTATTGATGCTTCCAAGAATTAGTAATGTACTGTAGTCAACTACATTAGGAATCGCACCTACAATCATTCAAACTTTGATTGCCACTTTATGAAATGTGATGCCTTATGAGATGAAGGGAAAATTGAATCACAAAGCAAATATGTTTCCTGTGTTCACGCTGGAAGATTTCAGCACTGCTGGAGGTTTGAATGTAATTCATCTTTCTGCTGCTGTGGACAATGAAGGAGTGGGGGGGGGGGGAACATTTATCCTTGGTCCCTGGTTCAAATTGAACCTGACAGTAGAGCTGCTGCTTCACAGCGCCAGACACCCGGGTTTGATCCTGGCCTTGGGTTCTGTTTGTGTGGAGTTTGCATTTTCTCTTTCTAACCTTATGGGAAAACATAGAAATAGTGTGAACAGGTCGGTGACTGATGTTTGACCTGGACTCAACGGGCCAAAGGACTTGTTTCCACCCTGTATCTCTAGACTAAATATGGTGTTGTCACAGTGAATTTCATTGCTTTGCAGACAATCTGGTAAAATCATACTGTAGATAATTACAAAAGTGCAACGATCGTAGTGTAAGTATAGTAGACTTCACCGAGGCAGTACACAAAGAGTCCCCATGTTTTCAGACACCCAAGTTGTGTCCTTCAAGTTTCAAAGTTCTTAACAGTGCAGATCCTTATCTTGGCCTTAAAGGCCCATTGTCCTGGCTAAACTAAACTAAACCGATCCTTCCACATGTCTTTGGTCCCAATGACCAAGGACAAGTTACTCCAATTGGTGGGAGGTTTGGGAACTGAATCATGCATCCATCCATACACTGCATTCATACAAGAAAATAACATTAACATTACTCCATCTGCCGTTCACTCCATCTACAACCCACTTGTCCCACCCAGGTCATTGCTCCTTCCCCCTGGACCTGTCGGGCAGAAAGTACTGCCTTCCTTCATCAGTTTCTCTTCGCATTCAATCTCCTTGCTAGCATTCATGTTTGATCTCCAATGTCTTCCTTCCTCATTTCTTCTGCTACTCGAACTGCTGAGCACTACCACTTTTTATGTTTTTCGATGTCTTTACATATCTACATACAAATTATTTATATACTAAATCTATATTTAAAAACAATTTAAAGCCTTTTTTCCTGGCACTCAGCACATTCTTTCACCTTTCACTCGTTTGGTGGTCATTATCCCAATCAACAATGACATTTTCTGGAGGCGCAGTCATCTGCAAGACCTGACAACTGACCCGTGTGCAATAAAGAAGTGAAAAGTTCCCGCTCTGACTCAGCATCTGTGATGCTGTGAGCTCTGATTTTTTTTCTTTTTCCGCGACTTGATTCAGAAACTTCATATCCATCCCCCAATGTGAGGCAGTCCGTGCACTAGTCACATCAGTGCTTTGTGCTCTGTCTCTGAAATGTATCCCCATGGTCCTTATCCACTTATCCTGCAGCTCTACCAGGCTGGACTGGGGGGGAGGATGCGTTATGTGCTTGTGTGTGAAAGAGTGAGAATAGAGGAAGGGTCACCTTCGATGCCAGGAAGGCAGGAATATGATGGGGTTAATATTTTATTTACGAACTCCTTCGTTTCAGGCGTCCAACGTAAGAGGATCTGTATCCGGTTTGGAGCAGCGCATGAGTCAAGGAGGCTTCTCATATCTTTTCTCTGCCCACTCCCTGACACAAATGCAGTTAGTGGTTGGAGGTGCTCATTTGTACGTGCAGTATTGTGTTATCTAATTGCTTTTAGAAGGCATAAGGTAGAAGAGATGTTTGCACTCAGCGCTAATTAACTTTACTCATCACCGGTGTGCTGTGAGATTTTCAGGGGATGAAGAGTAATTCCCCTTCACTCAGGGGATTAACGAATCAATCCTGGCCAAATGTTGTGGCAGCCATTTCCCTTTAACCTGTGTGTTAATGCATGTTGCAGAACTACACTTAACAAGCATGGTGCGGCAAGGGATTCTCAATAATCTGTTTGCTCCTTTGCTGTCAAAAGAAATAGGAGCAAAGTGAGGGAATTATGAACAAAGAGCATCGCAATCCTCTGGCAGTGTGATTACAACATAGAACAGCAGAGCACAGGAATGGGCCCTTCGGCCCACAATGTTAGTGCCCATCATGATGTTGTGGAACTGATCTCATCTGCCTGCACAACCATATACCTCTATTCCCTGCACCCATGTGCCTATCTAAAACCACTATCGTCTATGCTTCCACCACCACTCTGCACAATGCGTTGCTGCGGCTACGAGGCAGCAGAGCTGCTAATTGTACCACCTTTGTAAATCACGCCCAGCAAGTCAGATCAATCAATAGAACAGAAATGACAAGAAAAGCAAAGTTTAATAACTCTGTCCTGCAGATTTAGTGGAATCTTGGAATGAATGGCCACTAGGTTTGGTGGATTGTAAAAAAAAAACAATCCTCCCCGGGGTCCAGATCCGAATCCACCTGAGTTATGGAACAAGGGACGGCCTTCACCATGAGCACAGAATCATTTACAGCCAGTTTCTCACACAGAACAGGTAAAGTCATTGGGTATAAATTGAAATGTGAAGGAAGATGTGGGCCAAATCACAATGTGTGTACATTTGGTGGTAGGAGGCAGAGGATGTCAGTAGAGAGTTACTTTACCATTTAAATACCTGTGACCAGCGGTGAGCCACAGGGATCGGTGCTGGGTCCACTATGGTTTGTCATTTATATTGACGATTTGGATGACATTGTTGATAACATGCTTAGTCAATTTGTGGATCACCACCAAAGTTGACGGTGCAGTGGACTGTGAAGAAGGTTATTTAAGATTATAACAGGAGCTAGAACAATTGGGAAATGGGGCCAGGAATGTTGGGTGGAATTTAACTCTGGGAAGTGCACACTGTTGCATTTTGCTCATTTATATCAGAGCAGTACTTCCATTGTAAATGGTCAAGTCCTGGAGAGTGTTGTAGAACAGAGAGACCCATGGCAACAAGTACACAGTTCCCCGAAAGATGCGATGCAAGGAAATACGATGGTGAAGAAGGAAATAAAAAGGAACTGCAGATTCTGGTTTATACCAAAGATAGACACAAAATGCTGGAGTGGCTCAATGGGTTGGGCAGCATATCTGCAGAAAATGAATAGGTGACGTTTCAGGTCGGGACCCTTCTTCTGATGGTGAAGAAGGTGTTTGGCATTCTTGCCTTCAACGGTCAGTGCGTTAAATACAGGAGTTGGGATGTCACGTGAGAAGCGTACAGGACGTTGGTGAGACCGCACTTCGAATATTGTGCGCAGTTTTGGGCGCAGAGTGAGAGGATGAATGTCACGAAGCTGGAAAGTGCGGAGAAAAATCTCACCGAAACGTCGCCGGGACTGGAGGGTTTGAGTTCTAAGGGGAAACTGGATAGGCTGTGACTCTTCTCCCTGGAGAGAAAGAGGATGAGGGGTGACCTTATGGAAGTTTATTAAATGGAATGGGGTGTACATGAGGCCACCATTTTTTTTAACTAAGCTGGGGAAGTCTTAACCTAGAGGGCATAGATTTATGGTGAGAGGGAAACTATTTAAAGTTTCTCCACACAGAGGGTGGTAGGTATGTGGAATGAGCTGCTAGAGAAAGGGGTAGGGCAAGTATTTGTTAAATTTATAAAACATTTATGCACATATATGGATAGGAAAGGTTTAGATGGATATCGGCCAAATGCAAGCAATTGTGAGTAGCTGTGGCAGGCATCTTGGTCGTGGGCAAATGGGCCTCTATCTGTGCTGCACGACACTAAAACAGTGCCGGCGTTGACCAGCTTCAATCCTCAGTAGAATTTTATATTAGTTTTGTTAGCATTAGTTATGTAACTTCACATTTGAGTATAGGAGCAGGGAGGTTCTACTGCAGCTGTACAGGGCCTTGGTGAGACCACACCTGGGGTATTGTGTACAGTTTTGGTCTCCTAATCTGAGGAGAGACATTCTTGCCACAGAGGGAGAACAGAGAAGGTTCACCAGACTGATTCCTGGGATGTCAGGACTTTCATATGAAGAAAGACTGGATAGACTCGGCTTGTACTCGCAAGAATTTAGAAGATTGAGGGGGGATCTTATAGAAACTTACAAAATTCTTAAGGGGTTGGACAGGCTAGATGCAGGAAGATTGTTCCCGATGTTGGGGAAGTCCAGAACAAGGGATCACAGTTTAAGGATAAGGGGGACCAAGATGAGGAAAACATTTTTAACTCAGAGAATGGTGAATCTGTGGAATTCTCTGCCACAGAAGGTAGTTGAGGCCTGTTCATTGGCTATATTTAAGAGGGAGTTAGATGTGGCCCTTGTGGATAAAGGGATCAGGGCTTATGGAGAGAAGACAGTTACAGGATACTGAGTTGGATGATCAGCCATGATCATATCGAATGGCGGTGCAGGCTCGAAGGGCCGAATGGCCTACTCCTGCACCTATTTTCTATGTTTCTATAAACTTGGCAGTTTGTTGAATAATTTTTGCACCAAAGAGACAGGATGGACCTGCCAGGTAGCCAACCATTGTGAACTGTGCCCTATCCTGTTCCAGGGCAGTTTCTGAGCTTCTCTCCTCCCCTATTGTCCTCTCCCTCTGTGTCCTATTAAGCATCTTGTATGAGAGAGTAATGCACATCTTTCTGTTATGCAGAGGATGAGAGCGGTGCACAGCACTCATCTTGCTCCGAGCACAAGTCATCACCGCTGCAATCCACTAGAGAACAGTGCTTGAACTGTTAATGTTATCTTATTCTTTTTAGGTACAAGGAAAATTTAAGAATTACCTCTAAGTTTAACAATCCTAAACACGGCAGGTGTGGTAATTGGCAAGTTCCACCGCCTGAAGCCAGCTTTATTTCTCATGACGAATCTAATGTTGTAATTATTTATTTCCCTGCAGGATTTTGGCCACTGTTGGGACGGACTTTGATCTGCGAACCTTGAGGGCTGTTCGAGTACTACGACCGCTGAAACTAGTGTCAGGAATTCCAAGTACGTCGAACAAATGCTTCACTGTTATCTTTCAAAGAATAACCATTACATATGACCTGTATATTCTCTTCATTTTTCACACTAAAAATTCATACATCAAATACAGTCACAGAATATTACAGCACCATTCTATTATGGGTAATCTAAAATGAGGAAAAATATGTAACGTACCATTTAAACCTCTGCATGATTCCCTCTTCAATATTTAATTTTGATGTTTCTAATTACGAAAAAAACCCAACTCATTATAGACGCTGTAGTAACTCAGTGGGTCAGGCAGCTTCTCTGGGGAAAAGGAATAGGTGAGGTTTTGTGTCGAGACCCAAGGAATCAATTTTGTCTGTTTCACCGCACACATTTAAACATTTAGTTCATTTGCTTAAATCACCTGTTTGACATCAAAGAGTTTAAAAAAGAAAATATGCGATTAAATGTTTTGGTTTTTCTGTTAAAATGGTGCCGGAAATCTTCTGTTTGACCAGCTATTATTTTCAGCACTTTGCATTGTTGCCGCATTCCTTTTAAAACTGATTGATTTCTTCTAAATCCTGGTAAATTAAAAACACTTTTTTTTTAACAAATTGAATCAGGCATTACAGACTGAATTCCTTCTCACTAATGGTGTCTCCAAAGGATTACTCCATTTCTCATCTCACCTTGCAAATGACAAATGGCTACATTGTTGTGGCAAATGGACATTGAAGTGTAATTTCCAACCACTTGTTACTCCATACTTGATCCAGTCAAGTAGTCAAGCCATGTCCATATTATTTCGGATGTTGAAATTTCCTGCCATGTATTCACACCCAGGCTAAATTCAATCGCATATTGGGTTTTACCATAATACGGAAAAATGCATTTTGGATTGTGATGTTTATTCAAGACAGAGTTTTACAGTTTGCTATTTGTTTTAATAGCTTCTTCATTTATTAGCAATCGCGACTAAAAGGCTTAACTGTTTGTTTGCCTTGGGGTAATGTATTTTTCTCAGGATGACAAGTGCCTGATGCTGTGAAAGGTTCTGATCTCAAGTATCTAATACCCAATCACCATCGATGTATCATAAACCATCAATGTATCAGTTAATCTATTTAAGAAGAAACTGCAGATGCTGGAAAATCGAAGGTACACAAAAAAGCTGGAGAAACTCAGCGGGTGCAGCAGCATCTATGGAGCGAAGGAAATAGGCAACCCAAAAAGTTAGCCTTGGAAGTTGACTCTGGGAACGGTTCTTCCGGCTCCAGCTGGGCCGGGTTTCCAGCACCCAGGCTGCAGCGGGCCAAATTTGTAGGTTGTTTGGCTTCTGTAAATTACCTTTAAGGTGTGGGGACTGGATGAGAGACAGGGATAACATGGAACTAATGTGAACGGGTGAAGGATAGTCTCAGTGGGCTGAAGGGCCTGTATCTTTCAAAGATGACAGAATGGGAAGCTGAGCCAGCGCTATAACTGACGGTGACAACTGGGACTCTGGAAAGGGACAGAATGGGTGTGCGGGTGTGCGGGGAGAAACACCCTTGTGGACAATGTGCAAGGCGTACATCAAGGCTCGCTCACAGCTGCCTGTGGCCATTCATTCTCCGGGCTATCTGCCAACAGTGATGATCAGATAGCACTTAGAGCTGTCATCGCCACAAGGGATCATCTCCAACATTATTCAATTGATCAGGCTCTATAGAAACAGAGATCTCTCAACCACTTAGTGGAATTTAATCTTCATTTTCTAACCAGCATGCTGAACCTGACCAGGCAAAATGTTTCTCTGCAGGAGCTGTCAGCACCTCATATGCTTGATACCAGCCTCCCCGGCTCAAAGACATTGTTAATCCTAAATAATCAGTCATAGTGCTTTGATTAATTAAACACTCTGCCACCAAATGTGATCAAAGCCAGTCGAGGTTGCATCAAATGTTACCAGATCAATCTCCCCCTTGCATGCTAGTTACAATGGAGAATGTTCAGCGTGTGTTGTGAGCCATGGGATTATTTTTGAAACATAAGAAAAAAGGAATACAAAAGTAAGACAGTGGCTCAGCTTTTAATGAGTGTGATAATTTAATTAGTTTGAAGGGTTTTTTGGTGTACTGAGAAATCTAATAAAACCAAATGCATCCCATTCCTAATGGGCCCGTCCCGCTTACGCAGCTTATTCGGCGACTGCCGGCACAGGTCATAGGTAGTTACAGGTTGCCGAACATTCTCAACATGTTGAAAATCCAGCGGCGACCAGAACAAGGTACGACTCTTTGGGCGACTACTCACGACCATACAGGCTTCACCCCCGCGACATGTTGCCAGTATGGTCGTGAGTGGTCTCCTCAGTCGCCCAAAGAGTCGTAGCGTCTTTCTGTTCGCAGCTGAATTTTCAACATGTTGAAAATTTTCATCGACCTGCAACGACCTAAGGCGTCGCCGAATAAGTCGCGTAAGTGGGACAGGCCCATTACCTACGCAACCAATCCTTGTCTACAATCTCAAACATGGAATGGATCTCCTGTTTGGTGGGGCAGTGGGCAATGTGGTATCCAATTTATGCATCAGAAATTTTGTGGGGTTAAAGAGCCATTTTACTTAAGCTGATGTTATATTGAGTGTTTGCATTTCAAGGAGAAGGTGAGAATGAGAGAGAGATTCATGGAGATGAAATCGCTCATTCTCATTTACAGAGAGATAAAAAAGGCACGCACACACACACACACACACACACACACACGCGCACACACACACACACACACACACACACACACACACACACACACACACACACACACACACACACACACACACACACACACACACACACACACACACACACACACACACACACACACAATGTGTCTGTCTCAACACTTACAATATCTACCTGCACATAATCCATATCACTAATGTATCAGCTTCAATCACCACCTCCAGCTGTGTGTTCCAAAAACACCATCCTCTGTGTAAAAAGACTTGCCCCGCATATCTCCTTTAAACCTTGCTCCTCTCACCTTAAAACTATTCTCTCTAGTATTTGATTTTTCCATCCTGGAAAAAAGACTGTCTCTCCTATCTATTCCTCTCAGAATTTTATCTGCTCCTTCGTAATACTATTTTGTAATGAATTCCATGTTAATATGAAAAACATTCAGAGGAACATTGAGTTTTAACAGTATGAGGTTGAGGAGGAGTTTTCACAGTCTAGTTTCTATTTCTCCTCTTCTTTAATAAAATCTACATAGTATGTAAAACATTTTTACAGAAACCTGCACATAAAACAATTGAAGCAGAATTTGGACACTTTTTAACATTTCATATTTTTAATACATTTTTAAAAACACTATTTTTGCTTTTAATGACAAATTTGACATTCAAAGTTATTTAAAATGTTTTTTAAAAAGTGTGTAGCTTAAGTTCTATTTCAAATTGGCTTTATACTTTTTTTTGCTTAAGTTAAGGTCAAATATATTCTCTCTTGAAATTATTCTACATTTCATATATTTTTGCTTCAGGCTTAATTAAATGTAATTTGCTAAGCAGAGCAGCTTTACATAAGTACCAATATTTCAATGCAATTGTGTCTGGTAAGTAAATTCTTACATGTAGTTTTGAATTGAAAAAATATTAAACAGGGTGAATGTAATTTGAATTAACAAAACAACTAATTTAAGGTAAAGGGAACAGGGATAGGCGATGATTGATTGATTGAATTGATTGAATGATACAGCATGGAAATAGATCCTTCAGCCCACCGGGTCTATGCCAGCCGCCAATCACTTGTTCACACTAGTTCTGTTATCCCACTTTGCATCCACTTCTTACATACTCGGGGCAGTTTACAGAGGCCAATTAACCTACACACCTGCACGTCTTTGGGATGTGGGAGGATACTGGATCACCTGGACGAAAACACACAGAGAGAACGTGCAAACTCCACACAGGCAACACCCGAGGTCAGGATCGAAGTCGCAGTGGGCGCCACTGTGAGGCAGCAGCTGTGTCACTAGGCCGTGCATATCTGCTGTTTAATCTAGTCATGCTTGATCTATGTCTTAATCTTGATAATTGTAGATCCATAGCCCTTGATCTAAAATCTTTCAATCTGTTTTCTCCCTCAATCAGGTTTGCAAGTTGTATTAAAGTCGATAATGAAGGCAATGGTGCCACTGCTTCAGATTGGGCTTCTCCTGTTCTTTGCCATCGTTATGTTTGCCATTATCGGTCTGGAGTTCTACATGGGAAAATTTCACACAACCTGCTTCAGTGAAGAAACAAGTAAGAAAAATAACAACAAGAAATATGCCTAGCATGGTTCAAATTGACTGTTGGTGATGTGCTGAAGCAATTGAAACATGATGGGCCTGTCCCACTATACGAGTTTACCCAAGAGTTCTCCCAAGTTTAAAAAAAAAATCAAACCCGTGGTAAGCACGTAGAATGTACGTAGCGGGTACGTCGGAGCTCGGGACGTCCCTTAGCGGCTCATAACACTAACGGCAGGTGGAAACGCGGTAAGCTCGGGAAACAACATGTTGAAAAATGTCCACGAGAGCCCTGAGTACCTACGAGCGGCTATTACTGTAATTCTCTGAGTTCGAATCAGGGGAAACTCGGGAGAACTCTTGAATTAGCTCGTACAGTGGGACAGCCCCATTAGTTAGAGAAACTTCCCTTCATTTTTAGTTTTGTTCAAATGTCTTTCCAGTGGTGATGTGTGTGCATCTAGAGTTTAACATTGTTTATCCATCTATCTCTAAACTAAACTAAATTAAACTAAACTAAATGTGTCGGAAGGAACTGCAGATGCTGGTTTAAACTGAAGATAGACACAAAAAGCTGGTGTAACTCAGAGGGATCGGCAGCATCTGTGGAGAGAAGTTTGGGTGGTGACGTTTCGGGTCTAAACCTGATTAAGCACTTTTTATTAAGTAAAAGCCAGGCATTCAGGAATTCTTTAAAGTGAGATGTATATATTAAATAACATATATCATATTCGTAATATTATAATATGCTCAAGCGGAAATCCTCTACATTTGAGTTGTAAGGAAAGGAATTACAACTTAGTTGAGAGGTACAACATAGAAACAGACCCTTTGGCCGACCACTGATCACCCATTCATATTAGTTCTACGATCTCACCTTCTCAACGATTCCCTCACTCTCGGGACAATTTTCCACATTGTCCAGAGCTCCTCATAGTCGCCTCAGCAGAACCTCCTTCCTCATCAGATTGATGATGTGAGCTCCTACAATGACTACGACCACTGGATCCCCTCCCCTCCCACTACAAGTTCGGCTTCAGACCAGAACTGATGTTCTCAGTGGGGCTTGTTTCTAAGCTGTATGACTTTATGACTTTTAAGGTGACAGTGATTGCTGCATATCTGATTTTTAATATTCCATCTGCAAAAAATAAACCTGCCTGGAATAAATCAGTACCTATTCTGTAATGGAGACGTATTATAATGCTGGATTTGTTTCACGTAGAAATGGTCCCCTTTCTGCTTTGATCTCTGCGGTAAAGCCGCTGTATAAATGGTTGCACTGTGGCAGATGGCGTACCTGGCCTATTGCAATCTGTTCACCACGTTAACTCATGGATTTGCAGACAGACTCTCGTACCCTCAGGGTTTACTTCCCAAAGACAGCACAGTGCGGCTGATAAATTAATCTGCTAATTACTCATTCCATCATTGACGCCAGGAGATTCTCCCAGGCTTGAACTTCCCCTTGTTCATGTTTTCTTTCATTCCCTGTATTTATTTAAGATTAACCTCTCCTACTGAAGCTGCCTTTTTTCTGGCAACTCTGCAAGTGTTGGAAAATCTGCAAATTCAACGATCCTTGATCACTGATACTTTATTGTCACATGTACCCAGGTACAGTGAAATGCTTTAGTCTACATACACAACCAGGTAAAATCATATAGCAGGCCTCACCTCGGCAGTACACAAGTGTTGCTGTGTGTTGGTGCTGATAAAGCACCAACACTCCACATACTGCTGTTAGTGACAACTTGCTGGGCACTGCTTAAACAGGGCATGGCAAGTTTATTCCTCCTTGCCTTGAATGAAAACGAAACTGCAGATGCAGTAAATTAAAAATAACAACAGAACTTACGAGTATTATTCAACAGGGCAGGCATCATCTGTGGAGAGAGAGAAACACAGTTAAAGTTTCAGACTGAAGATGAAACTTGGTTCTAATGAAACATTTTCAATGTGAACATTAACTCTGTTTCTCTTGTCACGGATGCTCTCCTTGCCTTGATTATTTCTAATTGAAAGATACAGCATGGAAACAGGTCCATTGTCCCACTGAGTCCACGCCGACCATTGATCACCCGTCCACACTAGACACAAAATGCTGGAGTAACTCAGCGGGACAGGCAGCATCTCTGGAGAGAAGGAATGGGTGACGTTTCAAGTCGAGACCCTTCTTCAGATTGATGTCAGGGGAGAGGGAGATACATAGATAAGGAAGTATAAGGTGTGAAGATAGGACAAAGGGAATGGAGATCAAGGAAAATGTAGAGTAGATTATTTCCTATCTCATGCACTGCTGCCACTGCTTTCGAGTATTGGAATAGAAGTCAGTGGACCTGACAACTGTGTGAATTCGGGATGGGTATATTCAAAACTAAACCATGAAAAGAATATATCAATAACCTTGTGCTCGAACCTAGTGTAGTGTTCTCAGGGAAAGGAGTTGAGATGATGGTCGGATGGATTACTTCAGGAGGATCCCCTCTTGAAACTACAAAGAACTTTTTTCATGCAAATGGTGGTGGATGTATAGAACAAGCTGCCAGAGGAGGTAGTTGAGGTAGGGACTATCCCAACATTAAAGATGGAGTTAGACAGGTACATGGATGGGACATGTTTGGAGGGATATGGAACAAATGCTGGCAGGTGGGACTAGTGTAGCTGGGACATGTTGGCCGGTGTGGGCAAGTTGGACCAACGTGCCTGTTTCCACACTGTATCACTCTATGACTCTAACTTGTGGTGGACATTTCATCTGCAGCCTATCTCTTTCACTTCACATGCATAATCTTGAGTTGTCTCCCTCCAGAACGCTGCCAGTCCTGCTGAGAATAGAGTTTTATTTCAGATTTTACTGCTGTTTTATGATTTTCAATAACTTATTTTCTGTGGTTTATCTGCTGAAGCTCAATAGGGTCAGAGAGTCATACAGCGTGGTAACGGGCACTTCGCCCCAACTTGCCCACACCAACCAACATGTCCCATCTACACTAGTCCCACCGCCCTGCATTTGGCCCATACCTCTCTAAACCTATCCCATCCATGTACCTGTCTAAATGTTTTTTAGACGTTGTGATAGCACCTGCATCTCAATCATCACCGTGTGATTTTCTCTCAGCAAACTTCATTTCTGCGACTGATTATTTGCCTGGAAATCTAGCAGCTTGGTCCAGCACGCATTCCATTTGTACGTTGAGGGATCACTCCGCTCACCTTTGGCAGTGTGATGTAGGTTTCCTCAACTGGGAGTTTCATGCCTGCCAACAGGATTCATGCTTGGAGACTAAATGTTATCCAACGGCAGTACTGACATCATGTCTCAGTATCTCTCCCCAAGATATTTGGAGAGAGCAATTTAAAGCAGCAAGTGCACGCACTTTAATTATAACAGAATATGCATTGCACAAAACCTCAGGAGTGTATTATTGTGATATGTCCCGAAACAGAACAATGAAATTCTTACTGTGTAGGAAGGAACTGCAGATGCTGGTTTAAATCGAAGATAGACACAAAATGCTGGAGTAGTTCAGCGGGACAGGGAGCATCTCTGGAGAGAAGGAATGGGTGACGTTTCAGGTTGAGACTCTTCTTCAGACTGATGTCAGGGGAGTTTGAGTAAATTCCTACTTGCAGCAGCACAACAGATGTGTAAACGTATTACTCCGACAAATAAATAAAGTAAGAATTTCATTGTTCTGTTCTGGGACACAAGACAATAAAACACTCTTGACAACTTCAGGTCTCACTGTGGCTTTGACTGCAGAGTGGGGCATATTTTGGTAGTTTATACAATGAGACGCTTGGAAAGCTTGCACTGATATATGGGAATTAGTTGGTCACGTGGTCACAGTCATAGAGTGTGTATCAGTCAAGATTATCGGTGTAACATCTAGGAAATTGGTGACCCTTGAGTCTTAAGTTCTTGCAGCTACGTGCTATGTGAAAAGAAAGAGATTAGTTCAAACAAATGTAGGTCCCTTGCAGTCAGAAACAGGTGAGTTGATCATGGGGAACCAGGATATGGCTGACCAATTGAATAACTACTTTGGTTCCGTCTTCACTAAGGAAGACATAAATAATCTGCCGGAAATAGCAGGGGCCCGCGGGTCAAAGGAGGTGGAGGAATTGAGTGAAATCCAGGTTAGTCGGGAAGTGGTGTTGGGTAAATTGAATGGATTAAAGGCCGATAAATCCCCAGGGCCAGATAGGCTGCATCCCAGAGTACTTAAGGAAGTAGCTCCAGAAATAGTGGATGCATTAGTAATAATCTTTCAAAACTTTTTAGATTCTGGAGTAGTTCCAGAGGATTGGCGGGTAGCAAACGTAACCCCACTTTTTAAGAAGGGAAGGAGAGAGAAAACGGGGAATTACAGACCAGTTAGTCTAACATCGGTAGTGGGGAAACTGCTAGAGTCAGCTATTAAAGATGGGATAGCAGCACATTTGGAAAGTGGTGAAATCATTGGACAAAGTCAGCATGGATTTATGAAAGGTAAATCATGTCTGACGAATCTTATAGAATTTTTCGAGGATGTAACTAGTAGCGTGGATAGGGGAGAACCAGTGGATGTGGTGTATCTGGACTTCCAGAAGGCTTTCGACAAGGTCCCACATAAGAGATTAGTATACAAACTTAAAGCACATGGCATTGGGGGTTCAGTATTGATGTGGATAGAGAACTGGCTGGCAAACAGGAAGCAAAGAATAGGAGTAAACGGGTCCTTTTCACAATGGCAGGCAGTGACTAGTGGGGTGCCGCAAGGCTCAGTACTGGGACCCCAGCTATTTACAATATATATTAATGATCTGGATGAGGGAATTGAAGGCAATATCTCCAAGTTTGCGGATGACACTAAGCTGGGGGGCAGTGTTAGCTGTGAGGAGGATGCTAGGAGAATGCAAGGTGACTTGGATAGGCTGGGTGAGTGGGCAAATGTTTGGCAGATGCAGTATAATGTGGATAAATATGAGGTTATCCATTTTGGCGGCAAAAACGGGAAAGCAGACTATTATCTAAATGGTGGCCGATTGGGAAAGGGGGGGGGAGATGCAGCGAGACCTGGGTGTCATGGTACACCAGTCATTGAAGGTAGGCATGCAGGTGCAGCAGGCAGTGAAGAAAGCGAATGGTATGTTGGCTTTCATAGCAAGAGGATTTGAGTATAGGAGCAGGGAGGTTCTACTACAGTTGTACAGGGTCTTGGTGAGACCACACCTGGAGTATTGCGTGCAGTTTTGGTCTCCAAATCTGAGGAAGGACATTATTGCCATAGAGGGAGTGCAGAGAAGGTTCACCAGACTGATTCCTGGGATGTCAGGACTGTCTTATGAAGAAAGACTGGATAGACTTGGTTTATACTCTCTAGAATTTAGGAGATTGAGAGGGGATCTTATAGAAACTTACAAAATTCTTAAGGGGTTGGACAGGCTAGATGCAGGAAGATTGTTCCCGATGTTGGGGAAGTCCAGGACAAGGGGTCACAGCTTAAGGATAAGGGGGAAATCCTTTAAAACCGAGATGAGGAGAACTTTTTTTCACACAGAGAGTGGTGAATCTCTGGAACTCTCTGCCACAGAGGGTAGTTGAGGCCAGTTCATTGGCTATATTTAAGAGGGAGTTAGATGTGGCCCTTGTGGCCAAGGGGATCAGAGGGTATGGAGGGAAGGCAGGTACGGGATACTGAGTTGGATGATCAGCCATGATCATATTGAATGGCGATGCAGGCTCGAAGGGCCGAATGGCCTACTCCTGCACCTAATTTCTAATTTCTATGTTTCTACTCCAACAATTAAAATAAAACCTGTTTTTGTCCATTAACAGACAAATCATGACTGGTAACTGGATTCAGGCATGGATAATTTGTTTAATGAACAGAATTTGATAGTTGAGACTGATCAGCAATTCTACTGCTGTGTTGGGATTTTGGAGATGAGGCAAGGTGCAACCTGCTCTCTTTGAACAGCTGCTCTGCGCTTCTATACTGCTTGGTGGGAGTGTCAACAAAGCACTCCAATTGCTGATTTAGTCATTCCAAAGTCCCAGGCTAACAATCTGAAGCCACAAGTTCAAATATTGCCACAGTCAATCAGTAATTAAAATTCAATTAAGAGACATTTGGACAGCTACGAGGAGAGAAGAGGTTGAGAGGGATATGGGCCAAAGGTGGGCCAAGTGCAGATGGGGGCATGTTAGAAACATAGAAACATAGAAAATAGGTGCAGGATTAGGCCATTCGGCCCTTCGAGCCTGCACCGCCATTCAATATGATCATGGCTGATCATCCAACTCAGTATCCCATACCTGCCTTCTCTCCATGCCCCCTGATCCCTTTAGCCACAAGGGCCACATCTAACTCCCTCTTAAATATAGCCAATGAACTGGCCTCAACTACATTCTGTGGCAGAGAATTCCACAGATTCACCACTCTCTGTGTGAAAAATGATTTTCTCATCTCAGTCCTAAAAGACTTCCCTCTTATCCTTAAACTGTGACCCCTTGTTCTGGACCTCCCCAACATCGGGACTAATCTTCCTGCATCTAGCCTGTCCAACCCCTTAAGAATTCTGTAAGTTTCTATAAGAAGCTGATATGGGCAAGATGAGCCAAGGGGGCTGTTTCCATGTTGTATGTCTCTATGGCTCTAATTTTATTGTCTGGAATTCTATGTAAAGTTAGGGTCAGTAATGTTGACAGTGGATCTGCTGAATGTGAAGAAGACTTCCCCAGTTCATTCATCTTCCTCAGCTGCCAACACCTAGGTTAGAGTTCTGGGGTCTCCAGAAGTAGAGGAATGTGGTTGACGTATAACTGCTCCCTTGGAAGTGACCAACAGTTGTAACAGGTTTTTTTTGTACTCGGAGAGTTGTGGGTGGTGGTGGAAGCAGATACAATTGTGGTGTTTAAGAGGCTTTTAGACAGACACAATTGGCAGGGAATGGAGGAAGATGGATCATGTGCAGGCAGAGGAGTAGTATAACTTGGCGTCATGTTTGGCCAGGTCATTGTGGGCCTGTTCCTGTGCTGTACTGTTCTCTGTAACTAGAGGGAGAAGACTGATGAGCTTACCCCTTGCGACAACAGTAAAAACAAACCTTGCGTTCAATAATTTCGGGCTGTTCTGTTCATCTAAACGTGGCATTGATTTTTGTGACATAAACAATACAGAAGTCAAACGATAACAAGAATGACAAACAGGAAATTGAGTGCAACAGAAATAGATCCATGTGCTTGGCACGTTAGAATTGATTAAATTAATCAAAATGTGGGATGATCAAACATGAGTTATAAATTTCAATTCCTAGTTCTTTTTTCTTTCTCCCTCAAAGGCAGGTCAAGTCACTGTGCATTCTCTCAGCACTTTTTATCACAGTTATTCCTCTGTAATTGCTGCCTAAAATATGTAAATGTTTTCTTGGATCACTTGGTTTAGCTGTGGGTGGCAAGGTGGCGTAGCGGTCGAACTTGCTGATCCCCTGCAGCTGCACACACAGATGACTGTTTTGGTTCCTTTCACACAGAGAGTGGTGAATCTCTGGAACTCTCTGCCACAGAGGGTAGTTGAGGCCAGTTCATTGGCTATATTTAAGAGGGAGTTAGTTAGATGTGGCCCTTGTGGCGAAGGGGATCAGGGGGTATGGAGAGAAGGCAGGTACGGGATACTGAGTTGGATGATCAGCCATGATCATATTGAATGGCGGTGCAGGCTCGAAGGGCTGAATGGCCTACTCCTGCACCTAATTTCTATGTTTCTATGTTTCCTGAGGGGCATTCTTCTCCCTTTTCTCTCCCAGTTCCATTGATCTCCCAGTTTCTCCCTTTCCCTTAATGGGCATAAATTATCTTTGGAATTTCCTTCACATTATCTGCCAGAGCTATGTCCTCCCTCCTTTTTACCCTTCTTATTTCCTAAGATCTTCGGTTTCCTCCCACACTCCAACAATGTGTTGATTTGTAGGTTAATTGGCTTGGTAACTGTAAAAAAAAAAAGTCCCTGGTGGGTATAGGATAGTATTCATGTGCGGGGATCGCTGGTCGGCGCGGACCCGGTGGGTCTAAAGGGCCTGTTTCCGTGCCATATCTCTAAACTAAACTAAAGTATTTTCCTCAATTCCTAAAACTCCTCCACGGAAGAGCATGATCCCACCTGCAGATACCTGTCGCATTTTTTCCTGACCAGAGCCTCAATTTCTCTCATCGTCCAAGCTTCTTACTCCCACCTGCCTTGCCCTTTTACTCTATCTTAGACTTGGCCTGGCCAGCGGTTGTTTCAGATCAACAAGGGACATAGTGGTTTCCTGAATTCATGAAACAGCATATGGACACACTCTCTGTGCATCCCTTCAACTTTAGACACAGAACAGACTGGTCACAGCTGAAGGGTCTTAAACTCTGACCAGAATAATGAATTAAGGACGATAGACACAAAATGCTGGAGTAACTCAGCGGGACAGGCAGCATCTCTGGAGAGAAGGAATGGGTGACGTTGGGGGTCGAGACTCTTCTTCAGTCTGAAGAAGGATTCCCGACCAGAAACGTCACCCATTCCTTCTCTCCAGAGATGCTGCCTGTCCCGCTGAGTTACTCAAAGATGTTGAGTCTAATTTCTGTGTAAACCACCATCTTCAGTTCCTTCCTGCACATAATGAATTGAGCAATTCATGTCTGAAGCGAATGGAGGAGCCTCATCTCAATATTAAAAGTGATGTTCTTGGTGATTAGTAAAAGGCTGCCATCAGTTTAGCAGTCGCTATATTTTCTATATAAATCAAACGTTGCAGTCTGCTCCTGAAAACTATTTCTCAGTGATGCATTTGTTTAGGGCCCATAAATTGAGACACATCAGAGTGGTGAGAGTTGATTGGACTGAGTTACTGAGAAGCCAACAAAAGTATAGAAAGCAGTGAAATACAGATGTCTCCTTTTCGTCAAGTTGTGAGATTAAAATTGCAACGGTAATGCTTGAGTTAGAGCGTGATTTATAGCTGGTTGGAAATACAATATGAAGTCCCATCAGATAAATCAGACAAGATTCAATTAGATTCCACCGATCTGCCACCATGAATCTTCACCTGTCACGTGGAACTTCCCTTTTAATTTACATTGTAGCATAGGTTATGTCACCGGAGCATTCATTTGAGCGTTCATTTGCCTTTGACGGGACTGCGGTGAATGGTCTGATGGGCCTTTATTCAGTTTTAAATAGGTGAGCATGAGGTGGGTGCCTGAATGTTGAGATTTCAACGCTGCCATCTCCAGCCTTCCCTTCACTGAAGGAGGTGAGGCATAAAATCAAGGCCACTGATGTTTGGTTTACAAAGGAACTGCAGATGCTGGAACATCGAAGGTAGACAAAAGTGCTGGAGAAACTCAGCAGGTGAGGCAGCATCTATGGAGCGAAAGAAATAGGCAACATTTCGGGCCAAAACCCTTCTTCAGTCTGAAACGTTGACTATTTCCTTCGGTCCATTGATGTTGCTGCACCCGCTGAGTTTCTCCAGCACTTTTGTCTACCACTGATGTTTGGCTGACTTCTTGTTGAGCTTTTGTTGATCCTGTCAATTCAATGATTCAATGGTACATTATTGTCATCTGTACCCAGGTAGAGTGAGATTCTTTGTTTTTGCACACACAGACTTCACCTGGGCAACTCACAAAGAGTCGGCATGTTTCTGGTGCTGATAGTGTTTCAAAAGTTTCAAAAGAGTGAAGGGTCCTTTACCCTGACCCACGTGTCCAGCTGGGTTTCTGATCTCAAGAGATACCACACTGCAATGAAACGTACTGACTGGCTAGGTTTTCACTGTGAGCTCTATGCATTGGCATTGTAAACGCGTTAACAAATAATACGTAGTACCCAAAGGAAATCTTCCTTCAGATGAGACCAGGTGGTTCCTAGCAGCATGGTTATGCGGGAGACTCATTAGGGCCAGTGTTTGGCTTAATGTCAAGTCAGGACCAAAATGAGACAACGAGGTTTAATCTTTTCAAGGTCGACACTGGTGTCAAAGATGTATGTTTATCTCACGATCTACTGCACCCCAGGTCTGTGGTTCAACTGGGGCAGAATGTTGGATCTGGTTGTCCTGCTTGTGAGATTCGAATAAGGTTGGCTGTAGAAAGATGATAAAATATATCGTTACAACAGGGACTAAGAGATGCAATATAAGGAACCATTTGGCCTTTTGCTAATGGATATTATTGTGCATCATGTTTATCTTTTAGTGATGCATCTGTTCACCATCAGATGATAATTGTTTTTGCATATTAAACAGACTGAACAAAGTAGTTATGTAGGATTGAGTGTATTACTGTACCCAAGCCGATTGCTTCTTTGGGTAATTCCAATAACGGCCAAGTTTAAAATACCTGAAAATCTATCATGAAGATAGACACAAAATGCTGGAATACCTCAGTGGGTCAGGCAGACATTCTTCAGTCTGAAGAAGGGTCTTAACCCAAAACGTCACCCATTCCTTTTCTCCAGAGATGCTGCCTTTCCTGCCAAGCTACTCCAGCATTTTCGTTTTAAACTAGCATCTGCAGTTCCTTCCTGAAAATATATCATTATGGGTTAGATGCATTGGTCAGACTGCATAATGCAGAAAATAAATGTGGCAATGGAAACTTGGTTAATGCTGCATGAATTCCTGTCACTTAACACGCGCAAGGTCACCATTATTCAGGTCAAAATCATTTGAGATTGGCTCCAGTGTCAGCAACAGGAACATTGTGGTTATGTTGAAGACAGACACTCACACGACAAAGTTGAGTGTCAGGCATGTTGTAATATATGTACAAATGAAAGTTGAGAATATCAGCTGGAAATTTGTGTAAACGTGTGCAATGTGATTCTATACATGACCCATGTACAAAATACACAGCAGCTCAGTTTCTGGGCAATTGGGTTTCAACTCTCTGACCTTAGAACAGTTGCATTCCCTCTGCACTCACATTGCCTTGAGTGAAATCATATTCTGACCAAATTCCACCCACTAATTCATTGATGTTCTACCCAGTTCCCAAGATTTTATAAAGAAATGTATCTAAAAAGAAAATCTAAGTTTGGATGAAATGCTTTGCAAATGCATTCATAACTCTCTATAGCCAGCCAAATAAATGTATACTGGCTGTAAAAATATACATTGAAAGAAAAATCTGTTTCAGCTCCCTGGTACAAACTAGCTTTTGATGTTGTCTGCATTTGGACCTTTTTTTCAGTTTAGCTTCAAGGATAATAAATTTTGCTAGACCATTTCACTAAAATCTTTAACCCTATTGCTATGTGTACATAGAAATAGCAGCCTTTTAAAAGCCTGTAATATTGAGTTGGTCTTCAACATGCCATACCGCACTCTTCTGGATAACTGCCTGATGCTACCAGTTTCCCTCGGGCTGGGTTGCTTGGCTTGGCAGCTGCTCATGTTACCACAGCCAAATACAATTTGCGTTCCTTTGGTTTGTAAGGGAAGGACACTGCCAGGTGTGACATCTCTGCCTGGGCTACCATTACACACCTCCTAGTGGACAAATGAAGAGCAATATTTTGATAAAGATTCAATAGGTTAGCTGGAACCTACCAACATGTATAGAGCAGTCCTGAGCTGCCATCTACCTCATTGGAGATCCTTGGACTATATTTGATTTGACTTTACTGGACTTTATCTTGCATTAAACATTATTCATGTTATTCGTCTTATCATGTATTTATACACTGTGGACGGCTCGATTGTAATCGTGTATTGTCTTTCCGCATGCTGGTTAGCACACAACAAAAGCTTTTCGCTGCACCTCGGTCCACGTGACAATAAACTAAACTCAAACTCAAGCATTGACTGAAAAACTAACTAGAGTTAATTTGTCTAATGTGACTTTGAGGTGATTAGTATTTACATTTTTTTACAGTACTGCAAAATAATTTAACAATGAACTGAAATGTTGGACAATTGTTTCTGTCTAGATCAGCCAGTGGAAGAATTTCCATGTGGGATTGCTGCTCCTTCACGATTGTGTCCGAATGGAACCATTTGTAGTGGCTACTGGAATGGACCCAACTATGGGATTACAAATTTCGACAACATCCTATTTGCTGTTCTCACAGTCTTCCAGTGCATCACCATGGAAGGGTGGACTGACATTCTTTACAATGTGAGTACAGATCACACACTGCACAGTTTTAGGAATGGCAGGTGGTTCTTGTGGTTGAGAGGGAAAAATAGATCAGCCTTGATCTAATGATGGAGCAGACTCGGTGGGCTGAATGGCCTAATTCTGCTCCTACATTTCATAATCTTATGATCTTAGCATTTGAGAAGTTTGTTCAAGAATCTGATCACAGCCGGGAGGAAGCGGTTCTTGAATCTATGAATTTGACGTATGCATTTTTGTTATCCATATGATCCAGAGCAGAGTGGGGAGCCAGTGAAATAGCGTCTGCTGTTGGCTTGTTGTGGAGATAGTTAAATTAAAGTGGATCTCGGTCAATTCTGAGGTAGGATTTGCACCATAACCAACTTCTCAGCACACTTCACTTGAGTAGATGTAAGTGTTACCTGTCGGTGGTCAGTGAGGCAGGTCACCATAGGCACTGGTACAATATATGCCTTTATGAAGCAGGTGAGATCTTCAGACCACAGAAGCGAGAGACTGAAGACGTCTGCAGAGGCCAAGTGTACTGCCTGGGACGGGAGCTTTGCATGGATTGAAGGATGCTCCGCGATTGTCCTCGGACACAGATCACAGAGTTATGACCAGTTGTGGGAGCTCATGCAGGTGTGTCATTATTCTCCCTTTCAGAGCGTGCACAAAAGCCATTGAGGCCCATCAGTAAGAGATGCTTCATTGCCACTTATTCTAACTGGTTTTGCCATGATAGCATGCAAGCCTTGCTACAGCTGTTGAGCATCCATCTGTGATCAGCCTGATGAAGGATCTCGACCCAAAACATCACGCCTTCCTAAAAATAAAATATTAATTGCCTATCGAAGCTTAGTCTCGATTGTGAGAAATACACTATGGATTTGGAAGGCTGTCTAGATCTCTGGATGTAGGAGGAGGTATAGATGGGGTAGACAATCAGAACCTTTTTTCCCCAGGGTGGTAATGTCGAAGACTGTAGGTATAGGTTTAAGTTGAGAGAGGCAAAGTTTAAAGGAGAGTGCAGCATAAGTTATTTACAGCACATAAAGAGTGGTGAGTGCTTGGACCTTGCTGCCAGGGGTGGTGGTGGAAGCAGATATGATCGTGACATTTAAGATACTTTGGGATAGGCACATGGATAGGCAGGGAATGGGGGGATATGAATCACGTGCAGACCCAACACAACTTGGCATCATGTTCGGTAAGGACTACGTGGGTTGAAGGGTCTGTTCCGGAGCTATACTGTTCTCTGTTCTATGTTAATGGAGACACAGGAAACTGCCGATACTGGATGTTTGAGCAAAATACAATGGTCAGAGGAACCCAGTCAGTCAGGCAGCATCTACGGAGGGGATGGGCAGACCACGTTTTGAGTGAGGATCCTTCTTCAGACTGACGAAGGATCCCAACCTGAACCTCTGTCCATTCCTTCAACAGATGCTGCCTGAGCCGCTGAGTTCCTCCAGCCTTTGGTCAGCTGCTTCTCGTAATGTGGGGTTTGCCTATATAAGCTTTGGAGGAACTTGAATTGATGCATATGTCCTGAGCAAAATGAGGTCCAAGTGTATCTTTAAGAAATTAGGTAAATTAATGTAAGTTTTCTGCAGTAATTATTCAGTGACAGAATAACACAGTAGCCACTGCAGATTCTCATGAGGTAAGGCTGCACACCTCTGCATTCTTGGAAGGTGAGCTCAGTTTGATTGTTTAAGAAGGAACTGCAGACCCTGGCAAAATCAAAGGTAGATAAAAATGCTGGAGAAACTCAGAGGGTGAGGCAGTATCTATGGAGCAAAGGAAAAGGTGACGTTTCGGGTCGACAAGAAGGGTCTCGACCCAAAACGTCACCTTTTCCTTTGCTCCATAGATGCTGTCTCACCCGCTGAGTTTTTCCAGCATTTTTATCTACCTTCGCTATGATTGTTTATCTGACTGTCCCGTTAATTGATGAAGAGAAATCATTCAGTATTCCTTTTGTCATTTTATTTGGTTGATAAATTGCAGTGGGAGCCTTTTTTATTCTGTATTGAAATATGCAATGAATGCTGTTACAATTCAGTGCCCCACCGGTTCTGGCACAAATTGTATTTTGCTCTGTGTGTTGGCGTACCTTGAGCCTTGTTGAGTAAAAGTAGCTGGAAAAAGGATTTCATCTGCATGAACAAACAGACTTGTGTTGCAGCACAGCACTGATTTGTGTGGCTCAGTTACTTTGAACTTGGAGCAGACTAGATGGGCTGAATGACCTAATTCTGCTCCCATGTCTTATGGCCTTTTACCTTCTTGCATCAGTAGGAAACAATATATAGCAAAATAAAACACAAAGTGCTGGAGGAACTCAGCAGGTCAGGCAGCATCTGTGGAGGGAATGAACAGACCACGTTTGGGTTGGGACTCTTTTTGGTCAGGGAAGTGTCTTGACTCAAGTCGCCTGTCCAGACGCTGCTTGACTGCCAGCACATTGTGTTTGCTCAAGATTTCAGCATCTGCAATCTCTTATGTCTCTATGTAACAACGGAAAGTTTCTCAAATAATGCGTCTACAAATATCACAGGACAAAGCAGATTTGGATTATCCCACTACTGGTAACTAAGTGAAAATCAACTGTTCTCATCTTCAGTGAGGGCATTAGTCAATATTTGATTAATTCATCATAATTTGATTGCCTGGACCTTGCTACGCTCAGAGAGCCAGGATTGGGAGCTGTTTTTTAAATTTTTTTATTTTCTTGGGACAGCGAGAGGTAATGAACAAATCAACCTCTTCATAGTTGCTGTTCGATTAAGTTTCTTTGAGCGGGACTATTTTGAATGGTTGAAGATCCACCAAGTTAACCACTGTTTGCACTTCACTTCCCTTGCAAAATGCGGGCAGGTGGGACTAATGTCATCTAAGGTGGGGCTAAGGTGGGAGCATCTTGATCAGCATGGGCAAGTTGGGCTGAAGGGCCTGTTTCTATGCCGTATAACCCAGTGACTCCAAATGTGCCAAGATACTCCACAGATCCAAGCATTGTGCTTGAGCACGAATAGGGGGACAAATAGGGGAAACAACCCCAAGGTAACAATCTATGGGCTTAAGAGGATGATGGACCAGTTGTGGGAACTGTGTGCATGTGTGTGCAAGATTACTTCAAAAGAGTATCAAATTTGTTGCCTTCTGAGAAAATATTAAACTAAGGCTTCACTCACTTGACTAAAAGATCCCATTTCAAAGATGACACTGTAGTTAATCCTGATGTCCCTGTTGATGTTGAACCCAAATCAACATTCCCTTAAGAAAAATGGTTCATTTGACCTTGTTCACATTGTCGCTATGTGCAATTGGATTCAAAATTGGTTTGACAGCAGGAAATGGCATGAGTTAATGGGTTTTCTTGGAGAGATGGTAAGCCTAACAGGACTTTGTGCCAGAACGACTGATATTCACACTGTGCTCCAATGATTTGGGTGCAGGACTAGCGAGAGCATGTCCAAATGTAAAGTAATGAATTTTACAGAGTTGAACGGAATTGAAAGCGGATATTGATGATATTTACACAGAAAATTAAAATCAATATATTCATGTTTATGATAAGAGTAATTATAGTATTTGTGCAGAACCACCAGCAAAATATTAAAAGTAACATATCAAGTGAAGAAATTGATTTAAAAAAATGAATGACACAGATATGCAATCTAAAAATTCAGAAGTACTGGTGATAAGATCACAGTAAGATTGCAGATGAGAATGACTGAGACAGTTTTGATTCGATTAACTAGAACTTTCAGTTGACCAGTAAATAAGGCAGATTTCCCAGCAAACTGCATGGACCAAAGGTGAAGCAAGATTGGAGTTGTTTTAATTAGGACAAATAATGCAGGAGTGCTTTGGAGGCAGGGGATGATGTAGCACTGACAGAGCCTGTGGTACGAATATTAGCTCCTTGATCCAATTCATCCCAATCCATTGCTCTTTTCTCAAAGCCCTTGCTGTGTTTCACTTGAATATATTGTAAACTTGAAACTGTTCACTGTATATTCAGTTTCATTTGGAATTACTTCAGGCCATCAAGAAACAAAGCATAAAGAAATGTATCCTAGTGTTGTCCTTGTATAGGAACAAGGGACCATTATGGACTCCACTCTTCCTTACGTTCTCTATTGCCAGCCATGATTACTTCTGGCCTCCCACCTCCAGATTACCCTCCACCCCACCTCTACTTTCAGTCTGAAGGACGGTTCTAACCTGATGCGTCACCCATTCTTTTTCTCCAGAAGTGCTGCTGAGTTACTCCAGCATTTTGTGTCCATCTCCAGTGTTGTCCTTGTTGATTTCCCACTTCGCCTTGTGTCAAAGTCTTCTGGTTACCAGCTCTTCAGCCACAGCTGACTGCTTTCTCCTCTGTTCCACTTGTCAAAAACCATCAGTGGTTTGAACATCTTAGTCCTTTCCTTCCTTGATGGGTTTTTTTTGGCTCAGATTTACATGGACCTCCAGTCTCAGAGACTAGTTTTCAGGCAGCTTTAGGTTCTGATGTCAGCTATAACACAGCTGATGTTCCTCACCTCTGACTCAGCAGCTTGTCGACTCGAGGCCCAATCCAGAGACCAACTCTGTGTGTTTTTCTTTTGACCTTGCATTTTCTTATGACAAATCAGGAGGTTACTCAACACAAGTACGCTGGCTCCCAGAGGGTTTCAAATCGGTCCCTAGTACCCACTTATTTTGTTGGAGCCTATTCCTTCTCCCATGCTCATCAACCCCCTCGCCCCATGAGTCTACTGCCACCCACCAACGCGAGGATAAGTTTACAGCCCATGAGAGGTTTGTTCAAAGTTTCTTAAAGCTGGGAAGAAGCTGTTCTTGTATCTGGCAGTACGCGCATTCAAGCTTTAGTATATTCTGCTGGTCAAGGGAATGTAGAAGAGAAAATGACTAGGGCATGAGTGGCCCTTGATTATGTTGGCTGCTTTCCCGTAGCAGTGTGAGGTGCAGCTGGAATCGATGGTGGAGGGTGAGGGAGGCTTGTATACGTGACGTTAGAAGTTCTACTTTAATATTCTGCTGTCTACTTAATTGAATTCCTGTTGTGTATTAATATACCTTGCGCTGCCTGCTCTCCTGACACCTGGCAGAGGCGTGAAGAGGGGATCAACAATGTTTGATAGTCAGACGCCATGTGATTGAAACGTTCTTATGTCTCGTTGCAGTGAACGCCTTTTGTGTAATTAGATTGCAGTCCCACCGATGTAAAGGTTTCACACTTTCACAGGGTTTCTTTCAAGGCGACAGGAATCAACAGCTACAAATTGTGCCAAGACACAATAATATTTCATAAAAGGCTCCTATATTCCATAATAAAGGGCAAGCGTCTTATATTCTTCACCCCCTGCAAGTAGACTAATGGCATTGTAAATCATTTGCTAAAAGGCATCTGTCCAAACATTTGCTTTATCAAAACACAGTATTGTTCAAGAATCAACCATGAATGTTTGAATATTGTATCTGAATCCAAACTGTCTGGTATCCTTAAAGAAGATAATAATCCAGGTTCATTTCTAGTCAGTCTGATTACATACACAGTGCATGCCAGCAATGCACTCTGTATTTTAAATTGTAACACACATGAATTATGTAGGGCAGTAATATGTGATTTTATCAAATTCTTAATTTAAAGGACATGCTTCACTTTTATAACATGGCTGTTTTGCTGTCCCTACTCATTTCTAAAGGATCGCACTTATCCACTGAAGCTTAAAATCCTCCGTGTTCAGCAAAATTCTTTGGAGCAGAGAAATCCATGCAACGTCCATAGTGGATGTGAAATTTTACAATAATTAACTGTAGGTTAACTGTCATTACCGCAGGTTTATTAAGGCCACAATTAATTATCTTGCACACACATCATTACAGTGAATGGAGCAGTGAGTGACTGCCATCTGCACTGATCATCAACATTGTAATAATAACCCTTGACATTAAATCAAACATTTTAAATCCACACGAACCAAAGTGATCTTTAAGGGTTTATTGAAATATGTTTCTCATAGTTTCAAATCTATTAAGTTAGTTTAGGATTTAATCCTAAATGGATTGTAGCAAAAACAAGCAAAGATTGCAAACAAAAACTGCAAACAATCTCTGGAGAGCAGAGGCTGGAATATCCTCGCAAGCAGAAGGAATTGAAATTGAACAGCCTTTGGCTGTTATCATTATCTCGATCTAACACCTCAAACTCAGACAAGACAGGCAGGAGCATGGAAAGACAGTTGGATTAAATTGGATTTATTCCAATGCACTGGCAAGGCACTGGCAAGGTGGATGAACTCTAGAGGGTGTGGGAGTGAGATGTTGTAACCATTACAGAAAGATGGTTGAGGAAAGGACAGGACAGGCAGCTCAGTTACACGTATAAGAGGCCGTGGCAAAAGAGGAGGGGAGTTACTTCATTTATCAAGGAGAACAAGGAGATGACATTTCTGAGGGGAATGTGTAGGAAGAAATTGCAGATGCTGGTTTAAACTGAAGATACACACAAAATACTGGAGTAACTCAGCGGGACAGGCTGAGAGAGAAGGAATGGGTGACATTTCAGGTTGAGACCCTTCTTCAGACGTGAGGCTGCATGAGTGCAGTTGAGAAATAAAGAGGGAATGATCATTTTGTTGTGTTTATACTATGGGCCCCAAATTGTCACCAAGATTCAGAAGGACAGCTGCAAGACTAACAAGGTTATCAAATGAGGCTATTTTAACTTGCCCAACATAGACTGGGACTACCTTAGTGCAAAGTGAGGTGGACTTTGGCAAGTGCGCTCAGGCAATATGTGGAAGGCCCTACAAAGGAGAGGGGAATATTTGATCTACTCTCAGGGAATTAGACAAGGCAAGGCAAGTTCTAATAGATTTGTAGTTGCTGGTCACGGTGTGTATTACGCGCGCATGGTGCGCGATGACATAGGCAGTGACGCACGGCTGAGCGCGACGTCGCAGGATTTTATGATGTACAAAATCTTTACACGCCATCTGCGTGACCCGCAAATGACGTCCAAGTGGGACAGGCCCTTAAGTGGGCTTTTTCACAGCTTCCATCTTTTGTTGATGATCGGTGACGTGTAGAGGTCGGTGTAGAAGCTGTGCCTCGTGTTTGTTAAGCATAAGGCCTGTCTTCTTGAATGGGTCCGTGAACTAATTGTTGCAGGCCTCCAAATGTGCAAAGATAGCAGAGTCATCCGCATAAGTCTACGATTCCACTACAATTGTTACACTTTTGTACTGAGCTACGATTGTGCTTTGTCTATGGTATGATTTTACTGGATTGTGTGCAAAACAAAGCATTTCACTGTACCCACGTACATGTGACAATACAGTATCATTGCCTATCATTGAGTATAAAACTGCTCCACCACTGAGGTCTGTGTCCTTGGTTCTGGAGCGCAGCAACCAGGCGTCGAATAGTTTCTCGTTAGTTCTGAGGATGACGCTCCATTCTCACGGGTGGTTTGTTGGAAATATTGTGCAGAGAGAGTGTAGGGGCAGTGATCCTCGTCTTCCTATGTCTTTCTGGTCGGCAGTGGAAAGATGCCAACAGCTCTGACATTACAAAATCCATCAAATTCACTGGAAACATAAACAAGTTTACTTTGATTTTACTTACTTTACACTACCTTACACCTTAACTTACACATTAATTCCCCTTCACATTCCCACACTTACCGTTCTGTCCTGGGCCACATCCATTGTCAAGAGTGAGGTCCAACGCGAATTGGAGAAACAACACCTCATATTTTGCTTGTGCTGCTTGCAACCCAACAGTTGGAATATTGAATACTCTAACTTCAAGTATCCCCTCTCCCCATCCCTCCCCCACCCGACTCATTGTACTTGCTTTTAAGTCGTCTTGTTGAATCTCATTGTCTGTAACTATTTTTCACCTAGCCCTCAGCTAACAAAGGCCTGCTTCCTTTATCATCATTACTTTTTTGCATATCTATCATTGATTTGTGCTATGTCTCTCTCGTTATCACCCTCAATATCTCTCGTTTCCCTTTCCCCTGACTCAGTCTCAGATTGTCAGCTATTCCTTTTCTCCAGAGCTGCTGTCGGACCCACTGACGACTCCAGCATTTTGTGTCTATCTTTGGTTTAAACCAGTTTCTCCAGTTCCTTGCTAAACAAGTTTGTGTCCTCTCTCAGGGCAGAAGCCCCAGCGACACGGCTGTAACATTGGTTCCACTGAGCAGGCCACATTGTTGGCATGTCTGAGACCAGGCTGGAAAGGCTGGGACTTTACTTCTTGGAGCATTGGGGGATGCGGGGTGACCTGTTCAAGGTTTATAATACGGTGAGGGGTGTAGTTGGCGGCGCGACTCACCCGTTGCAGCGGCCCCTACAGCCTGTCTGTCTTTTTTTTATTTTTTGTCTAGTTAAATGTAGTGCTTGGTGTTTTTTAATAGTATTTTTAAATGTGTAAATGTGGGGGGCGGGGGGGGAGGGGGAAACTATTTAAATCTCTTCCCTGTCCGGGAGCCCCGACTTTTTCCCTGTCGGGTCTCGGCTGTCGTTGGGGCCTAGCACCGTGGAGCAGCCTCCAACCTGAACGACCCGGGGGCTCCAGTCCCGGAGACTGCGGAGCTGCGGATCTGCGGACTCACCATCGTGGGGCTGGCCGGCCTTGGAGCGTGGGGAGCGGTGGTGACTCGCTGCTGCGCCTCGACTCCTGGGGCTCGGAGGCTCCAGCAACGCAGCCGCAGGTCCGGTGGACTGTGACATCGGGAGCTCGCGGGTCTGGGAGGAGAGAGAGAGAGACCGCTTCCCGGAGCTCCCGCAACGCGACTTCTCCAGCCGGTGTCACGGGGTTGGAACAACCCGGACCGGGACGAACATCACCCGGCACGGCTTCATGGCCGTGGGACTCACCATCGCCCGTGGGGGTTCCAACCTTGGACTTTCAGACCGGGAGCGGGGCCGTAAATCGCCCCGCGCAGCCTAAAATGGCCGTGGGACTCATCATCGCCCGCCTGGGGCTTGGACATCGGGAGAGACATGGAGAACAGGGGAGAGAAAAGACTTGCCTTCCATCACAGTGGCTTCACTGTGATGGATGTTTGTGTGAATTTAATTATGTGTATGTCTGTAAGACAGTGTCTTTGTTTGTATGGCTGTGGAAACAACATTTCGTTTGAGTCTCACTGGGGCTCAAATGATAATAAATTTGTATTGTATTGTATTGTATTGTAGATAAAGTGAATGGTCACGGTCTTTTCACCTAGGGTAGCAGAGTCTAAAGCTTGGGGGCATATGTTTAAGGTAAGATGGGAAAGATTTAAAAGGGGCCTGAAGGGCAACTTTTTCCACCCAGAAGGTGGTGGGTATATGGAACGAGTTCTCAGAGGAAGCTGCAGAGGTGAGGAGAGTCACAATACTTAGATAGAACAGGTTTAGAGGGATTTGAGCCAAATGCATCTAAATGGGACTTGCTCAGATAGACGTCCTGGTCAACCTGGTCACCATTTCCATGGTGTGTGATTCTGTTGCCAGACTCCCAAAACAGACACTTTTCTTTGAGCTCTAGCGTGGGAAGGGATTACAAGGCAGACGGAAGAAATGCTCCGCGGACGGGCGACACAGTGGCGCAGCGGAAGAGTTGCTGCCTTACAGCGCCGGAGACGCGGGTTAGATCCTGACTGCAGGCGCTGTCTGTACTGAGTATACGTAGGGACAATTTACATTTTTGCCAAGCCAACGAACCTACAAACCTGTGCATTCTTGGACAGCACCCGTAGTCAGGATCGAACCCGGGTCTCTGAATATGTAACCGCTGTAAGGCAGCAACTCTACCGCTGCGCCACCATTCCACCCATAAATGTCAGAATGGGCACATCGCCTGGGAAACTAGCCACGTACCCATCCTGTCAGGCATCTCCTGCTCCATCTGTGGAAGAATCCAAGGATCTTACATTCAAGGCCTCATCAGCAAACTATGGAACTGGTGCGGATACAAGTCAACCTCATTCCCAAGGGACTGCTTAAGCAGCAACCAGAATTAACAGCTGCTCACCTGTGCAATCTGCTCCACCAGCTTGCATTTATATAGTGGCTGACCTGAGTAAATTATTTCAGGGAGTAAAAGACTTATATTATGGGAGAGTTGAGGGAAAGAGAGCCTCTCTTCTGAAATCACAGGACGCTGACATAAACACCGATTCAGATTTAATTTTTTATGGATCTGTGACAAATTAAACCAATTAAGAATTGGTTACAAATAAGCATGGTGTTATTTAGTGCCAGCTGTTATGCCCAGCATCGCTTAGGTTATGGGGCTGGCAATCATCATGCTCTCATTTTATTCAATGCAATTGGGCTTTATAACTGTCCTTGCAAATTAAATAAAATCTTACTTAAATGCATAATCATTCTGTGAATAATGTAATTAGCGGGTTAAATTTATGTAAAGTTGTCAATAAAAAACAGATAAATATGTTTACAAAAATATATTTAATGTAGTTCTCTTGTTGTAGGTATGTGCCTATACACAATCTGTAAATGTGATTGATTTTAAATTTGAGGTGCTTCAAAAATATACTGTATTTATTTTGAATCTGGTGTTAAATTGTATCGGATATTTTTATCTTCAAATCAAATTAGTTAAGACCAAAGTTGGACTCTTGAAGACTGAAAAGGTGAATTTATCATGGGGAACAAGGAAATGGCAGATGAGTTGAACAGGTACTTTGGATCCGTCTTCACTGAGGAGGACACAAACAATCTTCCTGATGTACTAGTGGCCAGAGGATCTGGGGTGATAGAGGAACTGAAGAAAATCCACATTAGGCAGAAAATGGTGTTGGTGATGGGTCTGAAGGCTGATAAATCCCCAGGGCCTGGTGGTCTGCATCCCAGGGTACTTAAGGAAGTTGCTCTAGAAATCGTGGATACATTGGTGATAATTTTCCAATGTTCTATAGATTCACGATCAGTTCCTGTGGATTGGAGGGTAGCTAATATTATCCCACTTTTTAAGAAAGGCGGGAGAGAGAAAACAGGGAATGATAGACCAGTTCCTGACATCAGTGGTGGGGAAGATGCTGGAGTCAATTCTAAAAGATGAAATAGCGGTACATTTGGATAGCCAGTAACCGGATCGGTCTGAGTCAGCATGGATTTACGAAGGGGAAATCATCTGGAATCATAAGCTTCTGGAATTTTTTGAGGATGTAACTAGGACAATGGTCAAGGGAGAGCCAGTGGATGTAGTGTACCTGGACTTTCAGAAAGCATTTGATGAGGTCCCACATAGGAGATTAGTGGGCAAAATTAGGGCACATGGTATTGGGGGTAGAGTGCTGACATGGATAGAAAATTGGTTGGCAGACAGGAAATAAAGAGTAGGGATTAACGGGTTCCTTTCAGAATGGCAGACAGTGACTAGTGGGGTACCGCAAGGCTCGGTGCTGGGACTGCAGCTATTTACAATATACATCGATGATTTAGATGAAGGGATTCAATAACATTAGCAAACTTGCAGATGACACAAAGCTGGGTGGCAGTGTGAACTGTGAGGAAGATGCTATGAGAATGCAGGGTGGCTTGGACAGGTTAGGTGAGTGGGCAGATGCATGGCAGGTGCAGTTTAATGTGGATAAATGTGAGGTTATCCACTTTGGTAGCAAAAACAGGAAGGCAGATTACTATCTAAATGGTGGGAAAGTTGGGAAAAGGGGAAGTACATGGGATCTGGGGATTCTTGTTCATCAGTCATTGAAAGTAAGCATGCAGGTACAGCAGGCAGTGAAGAAAGCGAATGGCATGTTGGACTTTATAACAAGAAGAGTTGAGTATAGCAGCAAAGAGGTCCTTCTGCAGTTGTATAAGGCCCTAGTTAGACCACACCTGGAGTATTGTGTGCAGTTTTGGTCCCCTAATTTGAGGAAGGACATTCTTGCTATTGAAGGAGTACAGCCTGGTTTACAAGGTTAATTCAAAGGATGGCGGGACTGTCATATGCTGAGAGAATGGAGTGGCTGGGCTTGTATAATCTGGAGTTTAGAAGGTTGAGAGGGAATCATTGAAGCATATAAGATTATTAAGGGTTTGGACACGCTAGAGGTAGGATGGGGGAGTCCAGAACCAGGGGCCACAGTTTATGAATAAGGGTAAGCCATTTAGAACGGCGATGAGGAAACACTTTTTCTCACAGAGATTTGTGAGTCTGTGGAATTCTCTGCCTCAGAGGGCGGTGGAGGCCGGTTCTCTGGATAGTCTCAAGAAAGAGCTAGATAGTACTCTTAAAGATAGCGGAGTCAGCGGTTATGGGGAGAAGGCAGGAACGGGGTATTGATTTGGGATGATCAGCCATGATCACATTGAATGGCGGTGCTGGCTCGGAGGCCAAATGGCCTACTCTTGCACCTATTGTCTATTGGAGCAACCAAGATATCACCAAATAGCTGACCATGGGGAAAAGCATTGAGCCTTGCGATGAAGGCCAACTCCTATTGATTATAGGCACAAAATGCTGGAGTAACAGCGGTACAGGCAGCATCTCTGGAGAGAAGGAATGGATCGGGTTGAGACCATTCTTCAGACTTCTATTGATTGTCCTTACACCTTATCAATGCTTATAGTTAATCCTAATTGAACAGGGAAGACACAAGAGACTGCAGTTGCTGGAACCTCGAGCAAAGCACAAAGTGCTGGATGAACACTGCCCACATGCAGCACCTGGGCGTGAATGGACATATATTGTTTTGCTTGGGACCCTTCTTCAGACTATCAGTTCCTCCAGCTAAGTTCCTCCAGAACTTTAAGTTGGACAGGGACCCAAAGTCACTTGAATGAAAAAGGCAGTTAGTTGGGAAAATTGGTGTACAAGCAATGAAGACATAGTCCCAATATCAATGGCAGTCATTGTCGTAGTCTTGGTATTAATTGTGTGCCCGTATCATTAGTGCTCCTTCCTTTAGATAGTATAGGGGAAATGTGCAGCCTCATCAATGCTGTCGCACTGTTAGTAGAACATAGAACAGTGCAGCACTGCTCAGGCTCACAATGTTTGTGCTGAAAATAATGCCAAGTTAACCTGATCTCTTTTTTTTTTTTTTTTTTTTTTTTTTTTTTGCCACGCCTGTATCTGCCCCCACCATCACCCTGGCTGACAATGCAATCCAGGCTCTCTCGAATCTCTGTGAAAAAAACTTGCTCCGGACATCTCCATTAAACATTCCCCCTCTCACCTTATAGCTAAGCCCTTTAGTGTTGGACATTTCCACCCTGGGGAAAAGGTTCTGACTTTCTTTCTATGCCTCTCATAATTTTATATACTATCATATCTCCCCTCGACCTCCGACGTTCCAGAGATAAAGATTTATATTATACAGTTTGTCCAGAAAACTTTGATAGGTCTTTATTTATGACCTGCTCTGCATAATTTATTTCATACCAGAGTTGCTTCTTCATGCAACCGTTGGCAGGTCAAATAAAGTTGTCTGAAAGGAGTATGGGAAAGTAAATTAAGTGATGCAATAATTTGGCCCAGATTTGTCATGAATATGATTCCTGTTGAGTCTTTGCGTTAAATGTCCCCATTTCCCAATTTGAGTAAATTTGAAGCAAACGGTCTCGGAGATGGACTGCATGTCAGATGTGCTTGCACATTGCTTTGCAAGAGTAATTATTCAGCATTTTTCTCGGATATATGATGTTTTAATGCAGGGTTTTTAACTCATTTGCTTTAGTGCCTCCTGGAAATACTGGCAGCATTTTCCGAAAGTCACCAGCGGATATAAATGATCCCGTTAATTTATTATTGCGTCAAAGGGTTTGCACCATTCAATCTAATGATTCATTTTCAGATCATTTAATTTAGTTTAGAGATACCGTGCGGAAACAGGCCCTTCAGCCCACTGAGTCCGCGCTGACCAGCGACTCCTGCATATTAACACCACCCTACACACACGAGGGATCATTTTTTACATTTATGCCAAGCCGATTAATCTACAAACCTGTACGTCTTTGGAGTGTGGGAGGAAACCAAAGATCCGGAGAAAACCCACGCAGGTCACAGGGAGAACGTACAAACTCTGTACAGACAAGCACCTGTAGTCAGGATCGAACCCGGGTTTCTGACGCTGGAAGGCAGTCGTGCTCCACTGTGCCGCCCTTTTTGATACTTTTCTAAACTTGTTAAGTATGGGGAACGCTGCTTATTAATAATGATACAGAAGTGTGAACGGAGCTATAAGAAGAGGCAAAAAATTGGGGCAATGTCAAAAACAGTGCCATTGGACGGGTATCCATTGAACAGCAATCAAACTATGTGTATCTTTTAAAGAAATATATCGAAATCTTAGGTTTTTGTCAAGTAACTGAGCTATCTTTTCTGCAGCAAATTAAAAGTTGTTGAGAGTGTAGTCTCTTCAGCATTTTGGACACAATCAAGAGAATTTGTTTTGACAAAATATACTCTTTGACTCTATTTGGAATGCACACTACAGTGAACAGTAAAAAACAATGTTTATCATTTAAAAGGTGTACAAATCTTCTGTAATGTTTTAATAAACATGTGGCAATCTATGGTTATTTACATGTAAATAAGGAGCAACTCAATGCCCGTGGGAATATACAATAATGCCCCAACTCCATTGGAGTCCTTTACTCCATTCTCTTTACTCATTCAAGGGATGCCGGTCATAGAGTCAGAGTGACAGAGCAGGAAACCTTGCCCTTTGGCTCAACTCGTCCATGCTGACCCAGATATTCCATCCAAGCTAGTCCCGTTTGTCCGCGTTGGGTTCAAATTTCTCCAACCAAAGGTATTACTGGTCATTCCTAATGACCCGAGGGCTGGCTATTTGATAGAAAAACACACTGCTGTGCAGGCACTGCAGATTTTCCCAAGCATATTAGTGAACAAAGTAATCTTTTTCAGTATTCCAGATCAGTAGATAATAGGAGCAGATTGATAGGAGCAGATTTAGGCCATTTGGCCCATCAAGTCTACTCCACCATTCAAACATAGCTGATCTATTTTTCCCTCTCAACCCCATTCTCCTACTTAATCCTACTGACCTCTGACTCCTTTACTAACCATCGATCTCTGCTTTAAAAAGATGATGGCTTTCTGGGTACCACAACAGAGCTTTTCAATCCCAGATTGAGCAAGATTTCAAGAGGAAAGATTTGAACCCTCATCTCCTGACCATTGATCCAGATCTTGGGTTAGTCACATAACCAGCGAGTTCCCGTGCCTGCTGGAGTGAAGATTTCACTTTCAGCCCTTGAACTGAATCTCTCGTGAGCTTTACAAATTGGATGTCAGATCTCAAGCACTGTGACATGTACTGTGTGATTCTGTCTGGTCTACTGACAGAACTCATTTAATTTGTGACCCTTAGCAACCAGCCGTCAGGAAAGGTCATTACTTCTCTCCTAGATAATATTTTTCAGTCTCCATGGTGACGTTTGTGAAATATAAAACAGTAGATCTGCCTTTGTTTTTCTTTCTGCTTGCTGTATACTTCTGTTTCTCTGCAGTGTGGTTATCAATTTGCATATTATTTTTAAAAACAATAATATCAATGCATGTGCAGCAGCGACAGGAAAAATCACCAATGCATTCCACGTCTGCTGCCCATCAACTCAAATATACGTCCAACACTGTTGTCACCTTCGATTAATGGGCTGGTTTGTCTAGAAACCAAGTGGATCACTCCAAGCACTGGCATGTAAAGTATTAAGGCAACTTCATGTAATTTCTAATTTAGTTTTAGTTTTAGAGGTACAGCGTGGAAACAGGCTTTTCGGACCACTGGGCCCGCGCCGACCAGCGATCCCCGCACCTTAACACTATCCTACACATTGGGGACAATTTACAATTCTACCAAGCCAGTTGCCCTACAAACCTGCACATCGTTGTAGTGTGGGAGGAAACCGGAGCTCCCGGGGAAAACCCACGCAGGTTCCCAGGGAGAATGTACAAACTCCGTGCAGACCGCACCCATAGTCAGGATTGAACCCGGGTCTCTGGCACTCTAAGGCAGCAACTCTCCCACTATGCAGCTGTGGGAGCAGTTAACTGGGAAGAGACTAGGAAACGGAGCCAAAATGCTGGGCTAACAGCAAGTCAGGCAGCATCTCTGGAGAACATTGGTTGGCAACGTTTCTGATCGGAACCCTTCTTCAGGGAGTGGAGGTTCGGAATTGCTGATGCCAGTAGTCTCAGAGTTTTAGTTACACCGTAGCAATGCGTTAGTTCACCAGGGAAATGTTTATGGTTTTGAACAGAGCCGCTGTCATATGATATGACATGACATAGCTCAACATGGCATCGTTGCCCAGTTTTCCACTAGGTGCATTTATTTTCTGGACACCTTTGTTAAATGTGTCCAAGTATAAGCATCAGATACAAAGGAAAACAAGGCTGTGCAAATAGTGCACATTTTAGACGACCATTTAATAATATCTTAACTGTAAAACTAAGAGTAATCACAATCTATCTTCATAAAAGAGTGCACACAGGAAGTTATATTTCCCAGTGTTCAGTGTGTGAAGGGAGGGTCTTTCACAGAGACTCTGAGCAGATTCGATCGCACCCCATGTCCTGGTGTGCCATGCCATTTTCAAATAGCCAAAACAACCATCATCTGGTGGCACGGCGACTATCTAGTGATTTCCCAATTCCAACCACCCTCTCGCGCCTGCATTTATTGCCTATCCACAAGCCTCTTAAACACCACTATACCATCTGCCACCTGCACCATCCCTGCCAATGCATTCCGGGTCCCCACCACTCTCTGTGTAAAATGTAAACTCCCTGCAATTCTCCTTTAAACAACCCCCCACCCCCCTTCCCCTGCAAATGTTTTACTCCTCACCTTACACCTGTGCCCTCTGGTCTTAGACACAGGGGACACGTGCTTACTATCTACACTTATCGTGCCTGTCCTAATATTGCACAGCTATCAGATCCCACCTCAGCCTCTTCTGGTCCAAGTAATTAAAGATATGGGGAAAAAGCAGGAATGGGGAACTGATTTTGGATGATCAATCAGCCATGATCATATTGAATGCCGGTGCTGGTTCGAAGGGCCCAATAGCCTACTCCTACACCTATTTTCAATGTTTCTATGAACACAAACCCAGACTATGCAGTCTCTCGTCTTAACTAAAACATTCCATCCTAGCCGGCAGCATCCTGGTGAATGTCCTGCACACACACATTCCTGTGCATTCATGTCCATCTACAGTGTGGCCACCAGAATGGCGCACAATATCCCGACAGTGGTTTCATTCATGTTTTATTAAAATGTACAATGACCTCTCTGCTTTTATTTTCGATGCCCAAGCTAATGAAGGCAAGCATCTCCTATGCCACATTTACATAGAGCATAGAACAGTACAGCAATGTTTGGGCCGAACATGATGCCTAGCTGATAACTGATCTCATCCTGCCTGCACATGATCCATATCCCTCTATTCCCTGCATTTATTGCCTATCCACAAGCCTCTTAAACACCACTATTCCATCTGCCACCTGCACCATCCCTGCCAATGCATTCCGGGCCCCCACCACTCTCTGTGTAAAATATAAACCCTCTGCAATTCTCCTTTAAACAACCCCCCACCCCCCCCTCCATCCCCTCTCACCCCAACCCCCACACCTTGTAGGTGAGCCCTCTAGTGTTGGATATTTTGCCTTGGGTGGGGGGGAGAATAGTTTTATCATCTTATCTGCTCTGTTATCACTCTTAAGGATCTTCGGACTTGAGCACCAAGGTCCCTCTGTACTCAATGGGGCACTTTGGTCATCCAAGGTGCCCTTACCTTGCCTGACTGAAGAGCTCAGAATGCAAACAATTATGCATGCAAATATTAATGTGCACTCATGCTGCCTGACCTACCCTTATTAGACACTCCTAGAATACATCACCTCCATCTATTACTGCCCTGCTGCATTTACCAACTGGTCTCCTTGATATCACCTCAATCATTGCCTGTTTGTGTTGCTCGGCAGCACTTTTTGGAACGGTTTATCTAAATTCAAGGCACTGTATGAATTCAGTATGCTGCTGTGGTAGTACATTATTCCATCAACTTCCACCTTGCTGTGTCAGGAAGGTTAGGATAATAACCAACCTATTACATTTCACTCCAGTGAACTACACACTGGCCTGTGTTTTGAGTTATCCATGTTGTGGAACAATTCTAAGGGGCAGTGAAAAATACTGTTTTAGTCTAGTTTAGTTTCGTTTAGAGATACAGCGCGGAAACAGGCCCTTTATCCCACCGGGTCTGCGCCGACCAGCGATCCCCGCATATTAACACCATCCTACACCAATAGGGACAATTTTGTTCATTACATTTACCGAGCCAATTAATCGACAAACCCGTAGTTCTTTGGAGTGTGGGAGGAAACCGACCACCCCGGAGAAAACCCACGCAGGTCTCGGGGAGAACGTACGAACTCGGTACAGACAGCACCCGTAGTCGGGATCGAACCCGGGTCTCCGGCGCTGCATTCGCTGCAAGGCAGCAACTCTACCGCCTCGCCTCCGTGACCGCCACTTGTTCTAAAAAAACTGCATCTGAACGCAGCTCGGAGACTGGCAACAATCAACTTTCTTGGCACTAAATATCAAAGCAAAGGTGAAATTTACCCATAATGCAAGAACCAAGCCAAAACCCGAGTGCTTAAAGGCCTGGGATTTCTCAAGAGTTTTCTTGTCATCTTGTCAGTGGAAATGCCTTGTTTCTTTCTACTGCTTCTGCAAAGTTTCACTAGATATTTAGGAGTTACTGCGCAGAAATGTTACCACATTTTATTTCACTTTAGCCAGAAGTGGCATATTTGCTACCATAACAACTAAGGTGAGGCATTATCACACAAGCAGCTTAATCACCGTAGATAACGTCACGTCTATTAGATATCATTAATGGACAATGTTTATGCACATTAAGGTTTGCATGCATAATTGCTCTCATTTTGAGCTCTTGATGCAAATTTGACAAAAAAGAAAAAAAGGAGGTTAGGGTGGTGAATGTTGGACGTCTACATGGATTTTAGTTCGGCATTTGATAAAGTCTCTCATTGAAGGTTGATCCAGAAGATTGAATGCATGGGATCCACATTGGTCATTTGGGTTACTCACAGAAGACAGCGGGTTTGTGGTGGGAGGGTGGTATTCTGGCTGGAGGTCTGTGTCTAATGGAGTTCTGCAGGAGTCTGTTCTGGGACCTCTGATGTTTGCATTTAAATGTTCTTTTTAAAAAAGCATCTGCAGTTCTTTCCGACACATATGTAAATGTACAGAGGTTGGTTCGTAAGTTTGCGGACTACAGCAAAATCGGTGGAGTCACGGACAGTGACAATGTCTGTCAAAGTATAAAGTGGGATATTGATCAGCTACAGAAATGGTGGAGAAACAACAGATGGAATTAAATTGAGCAAGTGTGAGATGTTGCACATTGAGAGGTCGAATGTAAGGAGAAAGTATCTAGTTCACGGCAAGGCTTTTAGCAGTACGGAGGAATATTGGGGTCCATAGCTTTCTGAAAGTGGCAGATTCAGATTCAGATTCAATTTTAATTGTCATTGTCAGTGTACAGTACAGAGACAACGAAATGCATTTAGCATCTCCCTTGAAGAGCGACATAGCAAACGATTTGAATTAAAAAAAAAAAATCGAATAGTAGAGTGACAGCTGCCGGAAAGAAGCTGTTCCTCGACCTGAGAAAGTAAACAGTCCATGGTTGGGGTGAGAGCAGTCCTTGGCGATCTGAGCGCCCTCCGCAGACAGCGCTTGCTTTGGACAGACTCAATTCACTCGGCAAGGCTTTTGGGCTGAGGAGAGACAGAACCGTTCTTTCACGGACAAGGCTCAATGGAGGGGACAGCGCTTTGGACTCAAACCGGTGATGCGTTGGGCAATTTTCACCACCCTCTGCATGCCTTCCGGTGATGTACTGTGATGAGTTGGTAAATATTGGGGTTCAGGATCTAGCTTTCTGAAAGTGATGCAACAGTAAATAGTCATCGGAGATGTTGTCCAGGAACCTGAAGCTAGAAAAGTTCCCGTTAATGTGGATTGTGCGTGCCGCTTGACTTCCTGAAGTTTATCTTGGTCTTCTGGAGTTAAGGGCAGGTTGTTTCAGCGCACCATGCTGCTTTACCTCCTCCCTGTAGGCCAGTAGGTTCATGAGCCAAACATAGAAACAGTAGTACAATTATAGGTGCAGGGGGCTCAGCACACAGTAGGCCAGGGTTGAAGAGGTGTGTGCTTGCCCTTCGACTGGGGTCCTGAAAGTCCGCCATTCAATATGATCATGGCGAGTTTGGTGATCATCAAACTCAGTATCCCGTACCTGCCTTCTCCTCCATACCCTCTGCTCCCCTTAGCCACAAGGGCCACATCTCTAACTCCCTCTTAAATATAGCCAATTAACTGTGGCCTCGACAACCCTCTGTGGCAGAGAGTTCCAGAGATCAGCACCACTCTCTGTGTGAAAAAAGTTCTTCTCATCTCGGTTTTGAAAGGGTTGGTGATCGGCAGGTTTCCCCCTTATCCTTAAGCTGTGACCCCTTGTCCTGGACTTCCCTACACATCGGGAACAATCTTCCTGCATGTAGCCTGGCCAACCCCTTAAGGAATTTTGTAAGTTTCTATAAGATCCCCTCTCAATCTCCTAAATTCCAGAGAGTATAAACCAAGTCTATCCAGTCTTTCTTCATAAGACAGTCCTGACATCCCAGGAATCAGTCTGGTGAACCGTCTCTGCACTCCCTCTATGGCAATAATGTCAGCTCCATTTGGAGTATTGTGTGCAGTTTTAGTCACCCCATTGGAGGAAATATGTGCAAACTTTAGAGAGGATGCATAAGAGATCTACCAGAATGCGACTGGATTAGAGGGTTTTAGTTGGATGGAGAGGTGGATGAGCTTGGATTTTTTGTGGAGACAGATATGATAGTGGCTCGGCACGTGAACCTGACTGAAACTCGAATTAAGAATCAGATGAAAAGTTATACTTTTAATTTATAATTTATACTTTATAATTTACGAACTTATCTCCAAAGTTGTATTTTTTAGTAACTTATTCCATTCTTCTTTATTATACTTTTTCCTTTTTTATTTCTCTTTCTTATTTTCTATCTATATAAAAAAAACCCACTAGAAGCAGAGTTAATATCAATTGATAATGTTAGTAATGTAGGAATGATATACATGAAATGTTTTTTAATATGATATGTACCTGCCTCTAATAAAAAGATTATTAAAAAAAAAAAAAGATATGATAGTGGCATTTAAGAGGCTTTTGGATAGGCATGTGGCTATGCAGGAATGGAGGGATATGGATCATATGCAGGCAGAGGAGATTGGTTTAACTTAGCATCATGTTCAGTATGGACTTTGTGGGCGGAATGGCCAGTACCGTGTGGGAAGCAGAGATACGTTTTTTTTGCCTTCCATCACAGCGAGGTGGAGATGCGCTGTGATGGATGTCTGTGTAAATTGTGTTGTGTCTTGGGTCTTTTTTTTCTTGTATGTATGACTGCAGAAACAACATTTCACTTGAGCCTCTATGAGGTTCAAGTGACAAATAAATTGTATTGTATTGTACCTGTGTTTCATGTTAATGAAGAAACAAGGAACTGCAGATGCCAGTTTACAAAAAAACACCAATATGTGCTGGAGTAACTCAGCGGGTCAGGCAACATCCCTGAAGAACATCAATAGGTGACATTTCTCCACCCGAATTGTGTCCCTGCTCTCCAGAGATACTGCCTAACCTGCTGAGCTCCCCCAATACTTTGCGCCTTTTCTTTCCTATGTTAATGAACCTTATTTTATTTTTTGTCAATAAGCTTCAAATGTTTACACTGTTTCCGAAATATTTCTCCTCATGAGGAAAGCCCTGTGGAATTTCACGCTGCAGTCATGCACCTTGCGTAGGGGTATTTATTGTGTATTTATCACCATAATGAAAGCATTTAGCTAAGGATTTAAATTCTAAATTATGCAGCCCACTGCGAAAGTCTGCGTGTGGGAAGCAGAGAAATTAATGGGCATGATCCAGCCACTCACCCACACTCAGTCCCACGCCTTCCTTGCGTGATCAATCGTGTTTAGCTTAATGTGGCCATTTCTCCGTCTCCATAAGGCGCTGGTCGGATCGCATTTGGAGTACTGTGAGCAAATTTGGGCCCCATATCTGCGGAAGAATGTGCTGGCTCTGGAGAGGGTCCAGAGGAGGTTTACACGAATGTTGAAAAATGCCCGTCAGTAAAAAAACGTCCCCATGGAAAAAATCGATACTTTTTTTACTCGTAGGTTTAGTCGTAGTAGGTCGTAGTAGGTCGGCATGTTAGTCGTAGGTAATCGAGGGTAGTCGAAGGTAGTCATAGATAGTCTTCATCATAGTCGAAGGGAGGTCGAAGGAGTTCGAAGGAGGTCACCTTCACTCCACTATTTGGTGTCCGATTTTCCTGAAGTTAGTCATAGATAGTCTTCAACATAGTCAAAGGAGGTCTTCAACATGACATTTTTTCAAACTCTCCTAAACTCTTCTAAACTCACCAATTAGGTCGCCCAAGTGGGACAGCCCCTTAAGTATAGTCTGGAATTCATTGTATGCAAGGCTGGTGGAAACACTCTAGAGCCAATTGTAGAGGCACTGGAGAAGGAGGTCATTCTTAGGCCCCGGGCAAACTCCTGCGATTTGCTGAGCTATGAGCTAGCATTGAGGCGATGGGCCACGGGGACGAACTATCTTGGAACCAGTCTACAAGTCTGTAATTATAATGTGAACAATGCGGGTTTAGTGGCATGCTAAGAAGCTTCCAATACAACGAGAAATGTTTGCAGATGGTCAGTGGGCAGAAGGCACAGAAATGCGTCGCCAATTAATTTGACGTGGAGCTCACTGCCTGGAATGTTGGCAGCAGCAAAAGCAGCAGAGACGTTCATAATGGCCCTGGGATAAATAATTGAAGAGGGAAGATTTGTGGGTCTGTAGGGGGAAAGAACAGAAAAGTGGGGACTAATTGGATATTCTTTCCAAAAGTGCCACTGGCATGGCAGGACAAATTGTCGTGTGTGCCGAATGATTCTGTAAAATAATGATCTGGACTTCTCTTATATACTAAAACAACAACTGCATTTTAGTGTGAAGAAAGATAATGGGAATTTTTTTATCATATAAAGCCAGACATCTGCTTAATAATAATCGCTTTGCAAATTATGTTGACATGCCGGGTCGGTTAGATATTGAAAACAAAGAGGTTGTGCGTGATATTTAAAAATTACAACCACAACGTTTTTTGCCGCTTGTTGCAAACTGGTGTGCACTTGTTGTTCACAAATATTCACGCCCCATCTGAAAGCTGTCAGCTCAGATTCAACTGCAGCCTCAGTTGCCTGTGGGCAAGACCAATTTGTCGTCGATCCTCCAAGGCGTACGTTTACATATGATAGAACACCTTAACCAGTGCCAGCTAAAGTTGTGCCAGCCACACTGAGCTGAGCTGTTGCACAGACAATGGATTAGCTTGAGTGTCAAGAGTGTTTAACAGCCATATGCACCGACAATAGAACAATGAATTCTCACATGTAGAAGCATAACAGGCCTGTGAAACCACAACGCACACAGATAATATATGATAAACAAGAAAAATTCAATAAATTGACTATGTTAACACTCGTGCAAAAACCCCCAAAAGTTTGGTCGAGACATCAAAGACGGTCCACATATTTGACGCTAGTGTTGTGTAGTCTTCAAGAGACTGATAGTTGTTGGGAAGAAGCGATTCATGAACCTGGCGACCATGCTCTCCAGACTCCTATAGTTTCTTCCTGATGGCAGGATTGAAATGAGAGCATGGCCAAGGTGATGTGGGTCTTTGATGATACTGGCTGACTTCTTGAGGCAGTGTCACCTATAATTCCCTTTGATGGTGGGAAGATCAGTACTTGTAATGGACTGGGCAGTGTCAACCATTCTCTGTATTCTCCTTTGTTCTTGGGGATTCAAGTTGCCAAAGCATCCCATGATACAATCAGAGGGCAGGCTCTCAACTGTACACCTGACGATGTTTAAACGAGTATTCGTCAACATACCACATGACCTCAATCTTCTGTGAACGCAGAGTTGACGGGCTTACTTTGTGACTGCATCAATGTGTTGGGTGCAGGACAGACGTTCGGAGATGTGGACACCCAAGAACTTTAGAACGTTGACTCTCTCCACCGCCATCCCGTCAATAAAGATAGGCTTGTGGATTTTCAGCTTTCCTCTTCCAAAATCGACAATCAGCTTCTTGGTCTTGCTGACATTGTGAGCAAGATTGTTTTTCCAGTCTCTTCTGTTCTTCCAATTTACATTTCGCCTCATGCTGGTAATGGAGGAGGCTGAGGACAGAGAATTTGGTATGGGAATGGGAAGGGAGGTTAGCAACCAGGAACTCCAGCAGTCCTTGGCGGACAGAGCGCAAGTGTTCCGTAAAACAGTTGCCTTGTCAAGGCATGGTCTCACTGGAGTTGATGGAGCTCGAATTCATTTTTCGGCTTATTGTTAAGGAGTTCGCCAATGTTTGGAGACGGAGCTATTCATAGTCTTGTGTGTAAAAGACACTTAATAAGACACTTCGGTTGCATGCTTTAATCAGAAGCACACTTATTGACTTGTATTGGCATTACATGAAATGGTTCAGTGGCCTGTTTCAGTGAGTTGTCACAGGAGCCTGCTAATGGTGTCCAAACAGGCTGATGAGGACAGGAGCCATTATTCCGCATTCCACTTCTACCATATTTTGGTATTTTGTTTTTGTTGGAGCTGTGCTGAATGAAGTGACATTGTTCAGGAAGGCAAAAGAAGCATTTGAAAATTCTTCTCAATTTCTATTCGATTAGGCAATGTTTGTTTTAGTTTTAGAAATACAGTGTGGATACAGGCCCTTCGGCCCACTGAGTCCATGCTGACCAACAATAGCCCATACACTAGTTCTATCCTATGCACTAGGGACAATTTACAGAAGCCAATTAACCTGCAAACCAGTACGTCTTTGGAATGTTGGAGGAGACCTGAGTACCTGCAGAAGACCCACGTGGTCACTGGGAGAATGTACAAACTGCATACCATATAACCATATAACCATATAACAATTTACAGCACGGAAACAGGCCATCTCGACCCTTCTAGTCCGTGCCGAGCACATATTCTCCCCTAGTCCCATATACCTGCGCTCAGACCATAACCTTCAATTCCCTTCCCGTCCATATAACTATCCAATTTATTTTTAAATGATAAAAAACGAACCTGCCGCCTCCACCTTCACTGGAAGCTCATTCCACACAGCCACCGTTCTCTGAGTAAAGAAGTTCCCCCTCATGTTATCCCTACACTTCAGTCCCTTAATTCTCAAGTCATGTCCCCTTGTTTGAATCTTCCCTACTCTCAGTGGGAAAAGCTTTTCCACGTCAACTCTGTCTATCCCTCTCATCATTTTAAAAACCTCTATCAAGTCCCCCCTTAACCTTCTGCGCTCCAAAGAATAAAGACCTAACTTGTTCA